>NW_024426774.1:36144856-36166360 GCF_017311325.1 Ursus maritimus | reverse complement strand
CGGAAAAGGGAAGTGGTGTTCCCAATGGGGGGTGGGGTGAACACAGAGCAGGGGGGGGGGCAGTGCGCTGGCCGAAGGCAAGGCTTGGGGGTAGGTGCTGGGGAAGGGAACAGGGGCCGTCGTGTCAGACAGCAATGAAAAGATCAGAAGGGGCGAGATGATGACTTTGCCCTCTAAGCAAAGTGAGATTCGTTCCATTGTTTCACAAGGGGACGACCCCACACCCCATGGAGGCAATTTGAAAACCGTTGCGATGGTCCCTGGTTCAAGGTAGTTTTCAGGTTTATCTCCATATGGGTTCTGATAAAAACCTAGGATACAGTTAACCAGGAGTCTGATAAAAATGTCCATATTGTGATTTTCTTCATGTTCCCGCTTTGCTGCTTCGCCAGGACCAGCACTGGTGTCTGCCCACCAGGCCCCGCCGGCTTCCCTTCCCTCCAGCCACACAGCCTTCTGGCTTTCTCTTCGCATTTCCTCTCATTATCCCTGCTGAGCACCAAACCCGCCAGCTGGGGAGGAGATGAGAAGAGGAAGTGCTTTCCCCTAACACCTCTCCCTGCATAGCCTGGGGGCTGCCCGCAGACTGGCTTTAGACAGGTGCAAGTCTAACGTTTGGCCTTTCAGCTCAGCAAACAAACTGGGAGTGGCTTCTCTTTCTGCTTGTAAATCTCCGCTGAGAAAGAGCTGGAAGAGAAGAGCAAAAGCGACCACAGGAGCTCCCGTTTTATTTCCCCTTTATGCAAAAAGAGTTTTTAACCTGTCGGTCCAGAATATAGTGTCCACTTTTTCCTCGTAAGCTCATGGAGCCCAGTAACTGGAAAGGGACTAGACAGATATCAAATGTCAATATGCAGCTACGAAAGGGCTAACGTTTAGGGCCTGGGAATTCACTGACCTCATCCCAGCCTCCTGTGGACACCTTCCTCCCATGATGTTCACCTTGACTTCGAACTCCAACAGATCTCCAAGAAGGTTACGTATACGCCCTTCTGTGTTGTCCGTCCTTCTGCGAAGGCTGGTCTTCTCCTTGGCTCCCGAGCACCAAGCCCCTTCCTGCACCTCTGCTCCCAGCGGGTTTGGCTGCCTGGAATTCCTTTGCCCCTTTCCCATACCTACCTGAATCCTACCTAGGACATTTTGGTTTCGCTCAAATCCCATATCCTCCAGCAAGGAATGCTCAGAATTCCTGAAACGTTTATGGCCTTTAAATCTTAATGAATGATAAGGGACTCACTCATTTCCCTACTTTTATAGCCTCACAGTGTTAAATGTTAATCACTAAGGTTGTAGATTCTTGGAACCCTGGGGGGACTAACTCCTACATCTATGCCTGGCCCAGAGCTGAGTGTATCATATGGTCTCAGAACTGAGACCTCATACAAATCTGATGCAAAATCTGAGTTCAAGTCCCTAGGACCTTGGCAGCTTCCTGAATCCCACTGGGGCATGATTTCCTGTCTTGTAAAACCAGAGTAGGAATAGTACCCAGCATTGAAGAGAAGTTGCACAGATTGAGTGAACTGCAGGGTAATGTTTAACACATAGTACGGGATCAACTATTTTTACTAGAATGTAAGAAGGCAAAGGGCATTCTTTATTACTTGCTTATTTCTAAGTATATTCCATCTTAGGGTTTTCCCCATCCTTGAGGGTTTTATTTTATTTTTATTTATTTTTGAAACAAGAAACATTCAAATGGTTCCAGAAGCCAAGTCAGAACAAGAAGGTATTTCGGAGAAGTGTCCCTTGTTCCCTCTGGCCTTTCCATCCTCTTCCCACTGTGCTCTGCAGCTAAGTAATCTCATTAGTCTGTTTTCCACTTTTTCTGTTTCTTTTCCCTTGAGTAAGTAGGTAAATGTCCTTATTTCCTCCCCCCAAATGATATTCTTCAGATGGGACCCTAGTCACCTCTTGCACCGCCTCGTGGTAGGGCCTCGATCAGGAGCCCGCTGGCGGCAGGCATGGTTGTTGCTAATCTTTACCCGGATTCCTCATGGTGAGAACGACTGACACTCCTCACAGGACTGGCTCCATCAAGTACTTGCCGCAGGTCCCAAAGGTGTCCCTATGACCCATCACAAGGCCACAGCCCTATTCCGAGGCTGAGACCTCACGAAGCATCCCCACCAAGCTTGCTGATTCTCCTGGACAGGGTGACCATGCCCGCTTGTCCGAGGGGAGTGTATGATTATATAACGCTGGATTTTTTAAAAAACCACGCTCAATACTTGCAAGACCGCACAGTCTGCACCCCTGTGAACTTCTTCACAGTCTGCACCCTTGTGACCTTCTTCACACAATATGGGGAAACAGCACTTCATGCCTCACAGTCATCACTTCTTGGTGAGTTCTGGGGAATCTGGGTTGAAAGTCCCCTGGGCCCTTCTCCATAGGACCTCGTTTTGAGAAGGAAAAGACCCGAGTAAATAGAAGTTTCTAGCCTAGGGAGGTGGCCAGAGGAAGTGGAGTGCCACAGCTGGAGGTATTCATTGGAAAAAGCAGTGGGAGGGAAGGATTCTGTGTTGGAGTCAAGCTGTCCGCAAGTCAGCTCAGAGGCTGTGACTCACTGCGAGGGAAAAGGAGGGCCCTGTATCCTGGGGGAGGCTACTTTCTCCAAAGCAGGGGTCGGTGGCCAAGGGAGGAAATGAAGTAATCCGAGACGAAGCTGCCCGCAGGGCAGGCAGAGCTGGAAGCCCAAACCCCGCCAGCTACTGAGTTTAATATTCACCCAGCACAAGGGGGGAATGATACCGAAGGGACCGCACTGGTGAGAAGGGGAACCGGGCCCGATCTCGGGCAAGTCCTTCTCCCTTCCCGGACCTCAGTTTCTCAGCATAGGGTGAAAGGGAGACCTCCCAGCTCAGCCTATGGTCATGTCTTCTTCTCCTCTCCGTGAGAAGCCGGGAATGTAGGTGCCTTGGTGCGGGCTCGTCTCCAGCTCCCACAGCCACTGTCACTCCCCACCGTCTCACCCTGAGTCAGTGCGACAAATTTAGGCTCCTTGCCTGCCTTTGAAGTTATGTGAAATGGCGACTCCGGGCCCAGCCGCTCCTGAGTCCCTTCCAGCTCTGGGGCTCCAGGATTCCAGGCCTCCGGAAAAACCGATTCTGAGCAGCGAGTAGACACAGGGCCGGCAGCCTGCCCTGGGATGAGAAGGGAATGATCCTGCGTCCCAGGACCTTAGAGAGGCAGAGTGTGGCAGAGTGCCAGGGCCGAGCTTTTTTTTTTTTTTTTTTTCACAGCCTCCTGGTGCATCCTGTTTCTGTCGGGCTGCTGCCGCCAGCAAGTGGGCACCATGCCCAAGCTTCAGTGGGCAGTGAGGGGGCTAGGTACCCATCTGTCCAGTTTCCTAAGCAGGTGGCTAGGAAAGCGGTGCCCAGGCTCTGGCTGCCCTCTGCTGGGCAAGCACAGACGCCGCCGTGGGGTCAGAGGCAACAGAGAGATCCAGAGGGGAAAGAGGCACCCCTCTCCTAGAGTCTCTGCGTCTGTCGAGGGCGAGAAGGGCGAGAAGGGCGATAGGCATGGATGAGGTCTTCCACGGCTCTGCCGCTTTCCCAGGAAGGCTTGGTCTCCTTGGCTATCAGCGCCCCTTAAAAGGCCTCTAGTAAGACCGTCTCAGGTCACGTAAGTCTGCAGTTAATCAAAATGAGCCTTCTGACATAGGGTCCGGCCCAATGAGAAATGTTCACTGAATCAGTAATTAGGTCGGCAGTCATCTCGGGTGGAAACTGCTCCTGGCTTTGTTCAGGAGAGCATTTACAGTATGTTTTGTTTTTTTAAGATTTTATTTATTCATTTGACACAGAGAGAGAGAGAGAGAGAGAGCATAAGCGGCACTGAGCAGGGAGCCCAGTGCAGGGCTCCATCCCAGGACCCTGGGATCACGACCGGACCCGAAGGCAGACGCTTCACTGACTGCCACCCACGCGCCCGGAGCATTTCCAGTGTATTGTCTCTCTTTCTGAATTCCTCTAACAGACCTCTTGTCTGGTTCTCCCAGTTCCAAGCTGCTTGTTTTGGGGATCCTACCCGGGCTTCCTCCTTTGGTCTCAGGGCCGGCTAACTCCTTAATCCCGCTCCCAGTCCCCTCCCCCACTCCCACCCCGAGATGCTTGCTAATCACAGGAGACCTGATGCACCCCTTTCTCTCCACGTATGTTCCTCTGTCTCCCTTCTGGACCCCTGGATTCTCATTTGGCCTTATAGTTCATGGGACTTAGAGAGATTCTCTCCTTCCTGGAGCAGCTGCAGGCAAGTCTCTCCTCCATTAACTGCTGTTGTTACTTGACACTTGTAACTAAGATGAGTGGGTGAAAGGGCTGGAAACTTGTGGTTTCCAGGAGGGACCTCTGGGAACTGCCCGGGGTTAGTCTGGGGCAAGGCCAGACTCAGGGAGGGGTTGAGGTGGGGTGTCAGGTCCAGGCCACGTGGCAGGATACTCCGCAAGCACTGAGCTTTCCTTCAAGCCTGTCTGGGGTGTTCTCACACAGCACCATGCAACCATCTCACCATACTTACTGTGTGTGTGGACCTTATGCTGTCCCCCCATTCTGCTTATTTCTCTTACAACTTATAAGAGGGATCTAGGGGCACCCAGCTGGCTCAGTCAGTAGAGCATGGGACTCTTGATCTTGGGGTCATGAGTTCAAGCCCCACGTTGGATGCAGAGCTTACTTAAACTAATAATAAGAAGACTAGGGATCTAACTTATTTTTTATTAGCTAGGTAAAATATATCATGTTAAAAGATAGGGCGACTGGGTGGCTCAGTCGGTTGAGCGTCCAGACTCTTGATTTCAGCTCAGGTCATGATCTCAGGGTCCTGGGATTGAGCCCTGAGTGGGGCTCCGTGCTCAGGAGGAAGTCCGCTTAAGGATTCTCACCCTCTCCGTCTGCCCCTCCCCCGCCCGTGCACACACACACTCTCTCTCTCTCTCTAAAATAAATCTTAAGAAAAGATAAACTGAGGCACATTGAAAATTAAGTGTTTGAGCAAAAATCAATTTGAATCTGGCAGCTTCCAATGTAGCGCGCAGAAAGGAGCTCTGGCGAGCTCTACCAAATGAAAGCCTTTCATAGCCAGATGGGAGCAGGAACAAGGAAGAAGGTCACACTAGGCAAAAGAGCGGTAGGGTATTGCGAGGTTACTTTCTTTTAGGGGCCGGCAGGGGTTGCCCAGGCAGGTTGGAGCCAGTGCTGATCAAGTGGCTCCTGAGCGGTTTAGTACTCCCTTTCTGGGAGACGTGACAGTGGACCGAAGTCTTGCTTTGGTGACGTGGGGCTCAGCATGAACAACTTATTTGGGGCCTGTTGTCTTGTTTTTAACAATTGGTAGGAAAAATTCAGAGGCCGAACAGAGGCCGTGAAAATTGCGCTCACTCCCACTCTCTCTCCCATTGCCCTTACCCACAGGGGTTCTGCTGCCATTTCCTTGTGGACCCTCATAGAAACAGTGTCATGAACACACAGACGCACGAGTGTAGTCATTCATTCAATCAGTACTTACCGAGCGCCTGCTCTGATCCAGGGACTGTTCTTGCCCCAAACACACAAAAATTCTTGCTCTAGAGAACTTGCACTCTGCAGAGGGGCAAGGGAGTAGGGCAGTAAATGAGATAAATCAGTCAAATCTGCGATGTGTTAAATGCTGATAACGGCAATGGGAAGCACTTAAGTAGGGTGGGGGGCTGGGGCACGGTCCCAAATGCCCTTATTGTCTGCTGCCTCAGCCACACCCAGAGAACCTGGGGCTGCCCCCTGCCCCCGTGAGTCATGCCTCCTCTGTGCTTCCTGTTGCAAAGGAGGGCTTACCCCATGTGACCAGGAGGGGCTGTGGCAGGCCCTGGGGGGTCAGTTGGGGAACATCCAAAGCAGGTCTTGGGGTGGGGGCTGCTCATCTTCATTTATCCCAGGTCAAAGTTCGTGAATATTTTTCTGGCTTTAATTTTTTTTTTTGAGATTTTATTTATTTGAGAGAGAGAGCACGCTAGAGAGCACAAGTGGTAGAAAGGGAGAAGCAGGCTGCCCATTGAGCAGGGAGCCTGACATGGGGCTCAATCCCAGGGCTCTGAGATCATGACCTGAGCCGAAGGCAGACGCTTAACTGACTGAGCCACCCAGGCACCTCGGGCTTAATTAAACGTTACCAGAATATGGGACGCCTGGGTGGCTCAGTCAGTTAAGTGTCCGACTCTTGATTTCAGCTCAGGTCATGATCACAGGGTCATGAGATTGAGCCCCATGTCTGTGAGATCGACTCCCCAAGTCAGGTCCTGCACTGGGCATAGAGCTTGCTTAAGATTCTCTCCCTCCCTTGCCCTTTGCTCCTCCCCCACGCCCTCTCTCTTAAACAAAAAAAAAGGGTTACCAGAGTACTCCGAATACTCTCCTCTCCATCCGTAGTTCTCAAAGTATGGTCTGCGGGCCAGCAGTATCGGGATCAGCATCATCGGGGAGCTTGTCAGAAATGCAAATTCTCTGGCCCCACCCCAGTCCTATTGGATCAGAAATTAAGGCTTGAATCCAGAAACCAGTGTTTGTTTGTTTTTTTTTAAGATTTTATTTATTTAGACAGCCAGCGAGAGAGGGAACACAAGCAGAGGGAGTGGGAGAGGAAGAAGCAGGCTCCTAGCGAAGCCTGATGTGGGGCTCAATCCCAGAACGCTGGGATCACGCCCTGAGCCGAAGGCAGACGCTTAACCACTGCACCACCCAGGCACCCCCAGAAACCAGTTTTAATTAGTCTTGATATCTGCTCTACAGAAATGCTTTACCAATTCACACCGCTACATGCTATGGTTAGAGAACACATTTTCTACAGATAATCTTATGAATTAAAAAAAAAAAAAATCCTTCCCAAATTAAGTCCTAGACTAGGGGTGCAGATTAATGTTAAGAAGTAAAAGATAAGGGGCGCCTGGGTGGCTCAGTCAGTTAAGCGTCTGCCTTTGGCTCAAGTCATGATCCCAGAGTCCTGGGATCGAGCCCTGCATTGGGCTCCCTGCTCAGTGGGGAGCCTGCTTCTCCCTGTCTCTCTGCTCCACCCTCTTGCTCTCTCTTTCTCTCTCAAATAAATAAAAATCTTCATTTAAAAAGAAAAGGAAAAGATTAATCTTACGGCTTCATTCTTTAAAAATAAGGATCAAGTCATTTGAGTCTCTGGGCCTTACTCTCCAATCTGTCAGGTAACACTATTCATTCAACCTGATGACCTAGACCTAAGTTCCTACCCCTAAATTCTATGTTATTAAGAAGTAATAAAAAATTGGAAATAAATGAGAAATAATTAAAAATGCATAAAGGGAGCCATTAAAATACTGACAGATAGTAATTTATATTTCTATTCTTTGCACTTTCCAGAAGAAGCTGATGGTATTGATGGGTGTTAGGCTGTGTGCTAGGCAGTGTGTAAAGCACTCGGTGTGTAATCTTATCATATCAGCACAAACAAGAAACGATCAGAAGAATATTTTTGGCTTTAATTTACGAAGGAGCAAACAGGCTCACAGAGTTTAAGGATTTTGCCTGATAACACGCCTAGCAAAAGAGAGGATCGGGAATCAGGTGCTTTAATCGCAGTCTGTGCTTATTTTACTGAAAGCCACATTTGTAGATACTGGTGCTTATCTGAGCCTAATCCCCGAAGCACAGCAACTCATTGGAGAGAGGATTAGGAAGGTCAGGAGGAGGATAAGTGTTGGCCAGAGTCCATCTCACAGAAGGTCAAGTGGGATCCCAGATACACTGTGGGGGCTAGTTTGCCAGGCTTGCTTCCCTTACCAGAGGAATAGATCTATTATGGTAAGAATGGCCAAATGAAGTCCTTGAACGGGCCTCCCACAGCCAAGATAATACCCCAAAATTCTGTGCTTCCGGGACATTGCAGAAATTAGTTCCATAAAGATTTGAAAGACTCGGGGCTAATGATTTTTACCACGTCTGCATTTGCCTCCCCCGTGTGGTCGGAGTGGAAGGCTGCCGCTGGCGGGGAATGCCGGCGAGTGAACACAACCATCTCGTGCGTATGGATTCGCTTACCTGCCCACAGCACTTCTGCCAACATCGCCGTCCATAGATTTACAAATGCTCGTTCAATTACAATGGTGTCCCACAAATCATTTGGCCACGAGATGCTGTTTTATGACAAAAAAATGTGGGCAGTGTGTCCAAATCATGGAACTCCCTGACGTTACCACACGCGGTATCTCCCAGAATGCTGTGATGGCCTGCTGGAATCTTGGTTGTGGTGGCCATGTGAACACAATGACTTTAGGGTGTGTAGTTGACCTGAGGGCACCTCCCTGAATCCCCATCAGGACTCATTCCTCAAGCTGCTGGGTATTAACTGTTAGTGACTCACGGCTGAGTCCCCTTCCAAGAATGACCTTGGCCCACAGGAGCAATTGCACCCAAGCTCATGCGCCTTCCACAATGTGGGGCCACACAGCTGTTTCAAGCATGTATGGTACTTCTTTTGATGGTAAGAGACCCCATGGGGCAGATGCTACAACAAGGACAGTGCCCATGGGTTGAGTATCCATGTGGGACCCGGCAGGCGCCCCAGCTCGGCCCTGCAGTGTGGGGCAGGCAGTACAGGATGGGGGGAAGAGCCTATCACACTGACGGCAGGAGCGCTTCAGACCCCCTTCCCGCAGGCTGTCCACACTGCCTCCCTCTCTGACCACTAGTCCCCGTAAGCCTTTTCAACTGCAGAAGCCAGTGACTGGCTGCTCCGCAGGCCAGAGCCTCCAGGCATCAAAGGAGTCATGTTGCCACATAAAAACGTGGCCAGACATCCCCGGATGCAGCAACCCCAGAGGAAAAGTTTGTGCCAGCGCCTCCAGCTTCTGGGGGGCACTAGTGCACCACCAAGCTCTCTGAGGATGCCTGGGCCTTGGTTCATAGACGGATCAGCCAAGGGAAAGGCCAGTAGAATGCACTTGGCCCCTGCAGCCGTGCAGCCACAGAAAACAAGTGTCTAAAACTTCACATGAAGAAGAAAACTCTTCCCAGTGGACAGAGGCGGAGTTAGTTATGCTTGTCCTGAATAAGCCCTCCAAAATGGACCTCGCTATAGTTTCACTGATTCATGGACAGTAGCCAATGGATCACAGGGACTGCATATACCAATCACGTGACCATGACAGGAGAGCAACCTTGCAGGTTCGTGGTGAAGGAATACCTTGGACCTGTCTTGGCTCTGGCCTGCAGGACACCTGGCGGGGCCTGTCATCTCGCAGTACTTTGGTAACCTGGTCCCACACCATCACCACTGCCCTCAACCTAACTACAGGACACCCACTCTTGTGGAGACCTTAAATGAAGGACTTTAAAAGTAGAGAATCTCGGCCCAACACGTCAAAAAAAATCATTTTCAGGACACTTACAATTCTACTTAGCCCGATCTCCCCCTTCAACCCCCCAAAAAACCCACACAAAATTCCCTTGGATTGCTGAATCTGTCTTACCTCTTGACCCTGCTGACTAACCCTCAAGAGTTCCTCCTTTGAATACTTTGGAAGTATTCTTCTAGAAAGTATTCTCTCTTAGAGGTTCTTTCTGGAACTTAAATTTCCTTGACATGGTTAGTCCCAACCCCCAGTCTTGCAAGCGTTGGACCTTGACTTCACATCAAAAAATACTGCTGCTGTTGAGATGACTCAAACCTATTAGCAGAATCCAAGTCATCTCGGGACACAGTGTTGAGGTTGGGCTGGGCTATGACAGCTGGATATCACACTTCGAGTATACCTTTGCCCCAAGGGAACAGTACTGTTTACTGTTTATATACATCAGGTATATAATGCCTGCCGTCATAAACAGCCTCAACTGTCTAGTGTGAGTGGCGATGGGTGATCACGTTGCCTGGATTTTCTGCTGACCAGTCAAGGCAGGGTGTGTCTAACAACCAACACCTCTTCTGGCACCTAAATTAATGACATAGTAAATTGGCCTGGCCCTGGATGGGAAGCCTGGTTGCAATCCATCTTCTTCCAAGTTGGCCTGGTTGTCCTAAGAGGAATCATGGTTGTGGCCACTCTCATTCAATGTTGCCTAAAGAACGGAAAAAGGGTTCGGTCGAAGCCCCTATCAGTAAAACTAACTATTGTATTTGATGAGAATGGCTTTTCTTCTTTCTTTCTTTCTTTCTTTCTTTCTTTCTTTCTTTCTTTCTTTCTTTCTTTCTTCCTCTCTCTCTCTTTTTTTTTTAAATTTGTTTTTAAGTAAACAACGTGGAGCTCTCAACGTTCGGGCTCTCCACCCAACATGGGGCTCGAACTCACAACCCTGAGCTCAAGAGTTGCATACTCTACCAACTAAGCCAGGTAGAGAGCCCTAAAAAGATTTCTTAGCAGGATATATGGAGGTCCAGAGGTGGTGAGATAAAACAACTCCACCATAGTGCCCTGGCCCCCACCGAGGCCATGTAGTCTAGGCTAAACTGAAGCCTGACGCATATCTTGGAAGCCCGGCTGACATGTGGTCGAAGAAACAGGGAGCCCTTTTTCAGACTGGACGCTTTATTACTGATGTAGAAAGTAAAAGTGAGTAGTCAGAGGTGCCAGACCCCTGGGGCCCTCATGCAGGGTGACACCAAAACGAAAGGGGCCGAACGACAGCAACATGGCTGACGAATGGCCCCCGTGTCAGGCGGTGGCTAAGCGGCTGATAGCAGGCACCCGTGCTGTGTGGGCCAGGAGGGGCGGTAGGCAGAATTCGAAGGTGGCCCCCCAGATTCCCACGCCCTGCTGTAATGTCCTGTCTAACCGTCACCCCGCGAGCGTGGGTGCCAACTCTAAGTGACAGCCAGCGTTTTACAGCCTGGGGTGGCCCTCCCAGGAGGGCGAGGCCTAGAGCCCCGCGCCGCTCCGGAACCAGGCAGGCGGACCATACACTGGCTCCGGACAGCTCCTCAGAAGACTCCGATCTTTCCGCGGTCCAGGGGGCTGTACGCTGTTCCTCCAAGATGCAGGAGCCGCGGAGCGGAGTCCTCTACACGCTGCACTGCAGTGACGAGGCCGCTGCCAGCAGCAGGGCGGGTGACATCGCGGTGACACATGACAAGAACAGTAGTAGTTCATGGCGGCCGCAGGAGTCTGTTCTCACAGAGAACTATAGAGGGGGTATTAAAATACAGTATTCCTGGGGGGCAAGACATAGCTTAATTCATACAACTACAGGGAATCAGGATGGATGGTAAAGGCTCGAGGCAGCTATCTCAATAAAAAATTATGATCCTGAGGCCTCTGGATGACTCAGTCGGTTCAGCGTCTGCCTTCGGCTCAGGTCATGATCCCAGGGTCCTGGGATGGAGTCCCGCATCGGGCTCCCTGCTCAGCGGGGAGTCTGCTTCTCCCTCTCCCTCTGCCACTCCTCTCCCTCGTGCTCTTTCTCTATTTCTCAAATAAATAAATAAATAAAATCTTCTTAAAAAAATGTATGCTCCCTCGCCCATTAGACCTCTGACTGAAAGGGAGGCCAGGCTGCATAAGGATCCCACGATGTCATGGCAAACATACATGGTAATGATGCCTCCAGTCGTTCTCCAGATGGACCTCTGAAAGGACCTCCAAAGAAAGGGGAATAACCAGATATTTCAAGGACTGTTGGACACAGGACCCGAGTTAACCCTGAAAAGTAGAGAGCTGAAGTATCATCATTACAGAGGCAAGGTCATACGTGGAGACCCGGGCCAGGCCAGGTCATAGTGGCTCCACCATGTCCGGAGGGCCACCTGATGCGCATGTCCCTGATCCACACAGAGATCGTTAGAACGGACGTGCTTGCCCGTCGGAATAACCCCCGTGGTCCTTAACCTGTGGGGAGGAACCACTGTAGCTGGAAAGCCTCTGAAACTGTTTCCCCTGACCAAAATAATCCATCAAAACCAACACTCATCCTGGGGGGGGAGGTTGGCCCAGAGCAGCGCCACCCATAAAGATGAAAGAACGAGCAGGCAGAGGTGCCTATCAAAGGATGCCTATCCCTTTAAATCACATCTGGTTCCTCCACCAACCAGATGCGTCCTGGCAGAAGGCAAGTAGACAGCTGTACACACACAGCCAGGGCGTGGCCCCAGTGGTCATCACTGCCTCACCTGAGAAGGTGTCCAGGTGCAGCAGGCAGTCGGTGATCTGGCAAATGGCTCTTTTGTACCCCTGTCCACGACCATTTACTGTCTTGCCCCAGGGTATAACTCTCCCACCCTCTGGCTGTGATCAAGGGTGATTTGGGGCGGAATTGGGACCCCCTGAGAACAAGTCTGGGTTAGGTTTTAAAAAAAGTTCTTGCAGGGTCACAAGTGGGAGTGGACCAACTAAAAGTGTTCCTGGATAACTGCAGTCCTATGCAACATATTGAGCCCAGAACTCCCGTTTGGAACACAAGCTCTGGGGATTCGTATTCACTTCTAGTACCAGCTCTCCTCCTTTAGGATGGACTGGGGCAAGAGACACTGCAAGCAAGGAAAGGGGTTAGTTCTACAAGCCCTGCAGCCTCTTTCCCAAAACCAGCTTTCCCCACTGTCCCCTCTGCCTGGGGCTTGACCCCATCCTGCAAATTCCGCGTTTGTGGTATCTCCCTCCCCAGCAACTCTGAACAGGAGACCTGCTCCTTCTCACCTAAAACGAAGCGGGGACCTCCAGCCTCTTCCCATCTTCCTACCTGTTGGCCTTTCAACTCCCCTCCCTGCATCACCAGTATCAGGAATCCTTGGCCCTTAGCCTCTACGATTCTCAGCCTGTGCCTCCCATATTTGACCCGTGAGTCCAGCAGACACAGGTGCCTCAGGGTTGCCCCCTTTCCTCTAAAAGAATATTTTAATCTTTCATCCTGGAGACAGCTTCTTGCTCATTTCCAGGCCTGGGTCACAAGTTATGATGAGCAGGAAAGCCTCTGGGTATTTAATGACCTAATGCCCCTTCTTCCTGTAGAATCCCTTTCTCCACAATTTTTGGGCAAGTATTTGAGTTCCTACCATATGACAATCACTGTGCTTGAGCTGAGAATATAAGGATGACATCTAGACTTGCAGCTAACTTCTCGCCAGCAAGATTGGAAGCCAGAAAATGATGGAATCTATCCAGTGTTCTGAGATGAAATGACTATGTGTTAGGGCTCTGTCAGATTCAGGTTCAACAAGTCACCAGGAGGGCTCACAAGACTCAGCATATAGTCAGACTCATGTTATGACTGATTACAGTAAAAAGATACAAAGAAAAAAAAGAGGAAATGGTGCATGGGGCGCAATCCAAAGGAAACCAGATGCAAGCTTCCAAGAGTCCTCTCCCAATGGAGTCACACAGGACATGCTTAATTCTTCCAGCAGAGTTGTGACAACACGTGTGAAATGTTGTCCACCAGGGAAGCTCATTAGGGGCTCAGTGTGTAAGATTTGTACTGGGAACTGGTAACGTGGGCACCCCTGTCTAGCACATATCAAAATTCCAGACGCCCAGTTGGAGAGCAGATGTTCAGCATAGACCATATGCTACGGTTTCAACAGAGTAAGCCATTCTTGTCAGTTAGGGAATGATGGGAACCCTTCTGACATCCAAGGGTCCGGATGCCAGCCAAGGGCCATCCTTGTAAGCAGTCCTTTCTAAAGATAGCAGTCTTGGGCCTGTTATGTTAACTTTTTTTTCAACGACTGTCGACTTGGAATTTTGCAATCAGTAAAAATACTCTTGAAGAATGAAAGCAAAATGAAGACATTTTCAAGCTAACAAAGTAGAGGGGGTGCGCCAACAGAGCTGCAGTGAATTCTGAAGGATGTACTTTAGACAGAAGGAGAATATTCCAGAAAAAAGACTGAAGGAAAGAAAGAAGAACACTTATGGTGCAAAACAGGATAAAAACGTCTGCCAGGCTTAAAATAACAAGATGAGAAACAAAGTAAGGGACAAAGGGTGTGAGGGTAATGTATTCAAATATCCTTGTATGATGTGAAGGATAGTAAAAGTATTCATTAATTTTAGACTTCAATCAGTTAATTGTGAATGTCAAAATATCTAGCGTAAAAATCATTAGGTTAGAAATAGAAATCCCGCACTTGTCCGAAGGAAAAAAAAGGAATTATAGAAAAATATTTAATCAATACAAAAGAAGCCGAGACAAATAGAACTAGAAGGAAAGGCGAATCTAAAGTACAAAATGAGATAGCCGAAATATTCCAAACAGGTTGCTGATTGTCATGGAAGTTGTGATAGAATATATATCATACGAATACCTGAAAATTTTCACTCAAAAGATTTACAGTAAAGGATGCCAAAGGATGTATTTAGACAAACTAAGGGAAAGAAAGCAGATGAGGCTATGTTATTATCAGACCAAATAGGATTTAAGGCAAAAAGCATTACTAGAGATAAAGAGGATCACTCCATTATGATAAAAGGTTTAATTCACTGGAACATGAAACAAATACAAACTTGTGCGAACCTAACTAAATAGCATAAAATACTGTATGTAAATAAAAAATGGGCAGAACTACAAGGAGAAATTCACGATGCTACTATCCATGGGATATTTTACACAGCGCTTCCTGTAATACTTTGACCAAGATGTTACTATATTGACTACACTCAGTAGCCAAAGGCATATCTTTAGGTAGAAATGGAACCACAGTTGTGGAGGACACATTGTTTTGGATCTCACTTTAGGGGCGCCTGGGTGGCTCAGTCATTAAGCATCTGCCTTTGGCTCAGGTCATAGTCCCAGGGTCCTGGGATCGAGCCCTGCATCAGGCTCCCTGCTCAGCAGGAATCCTCCTTCTCCCTCTCCCACTACTCCTGCTTTCCTCTCTCTGTCAAATAAATAAATAAATAAAAAACTTTAAAAAAATGAATCTCACATCAAACTTTTATGAAAAAGGACCCCACATAATATTTTTCGCCAGATCTCAAAGGATTGATGTCACTCCCTGACCATAATTCAGTTAAATTAGAAAGTTTTTTTTTTTTTTAAGATTGTATTTATTTAGTTGACAGAGACAGCCAGAGAGAGGGAACACAAGCAGGGGGAGTGGGAGAGGAAGAAGCAGGCTCATAGCGGAGGAGCCTGATGTGGGGCTCGATCCCAGAACGCTGGGATCACGCCCTGAGCCGAAGGCAGACGCTTAACGACTGCGCCACCCAGGCGCCCCTAAATTAGAAAGTATTAACCAAAACAGAAAATTAGAAAAACATCATATTTGGAAATTCATGAAATAACTTCTATTCTTTTTTAATTTTTTCTTCTTAAGTAGGCTCCACACCCAACATGGGGTTTGAGCCCACAAGCTGAGATCAACCTACTGAGGCAGCAGGCGCCCCCTCATGTAACAACTTCTAAATAATTCATGTGTCAAAGAAGAAACCATAATGCAAATCACTTAGGATGCAGAAATGAAAAACAGTGACAACACTACCGTACCACACACTGTCTAGATATTCCAGCCTTAAATGCTCGTGTTAGAGAAAACTAAAGGCTAAAAATTAAAGATCCATGTAAGTAATTTAACTTAAGAAGTCGTAAAAAGACAAAATAATGAATGTCTAGACAGTGAATTGTTGCCTAAAAGTTATTGATATTTTTCTTGGTCTTATTAAGTCTCACAGACATGCTTCTTCCATTTATACTGCTAGTAGCTATGGTTGGAGCACAATTTCTTACACCCTCACCAACATTTAAAAGAAGAAATTTGCTAAATTAAGTTCTAAGATAGGGAGTACAAATGTATTTTTTTAAATGCAAGTTAAATTGTATAGCTCGTTATTTGAAAAAAAGGGACAAGTCATCTGTGTTCTCTTGGTCTCGGTATCTAAAATCTCCGGAGGGATTTATAACAGCTCAAACTACTTTCAAGAAATATTATGAATAATTAAATGATGTAAAACATTTGAAATTTAAAAAATCAAAATGGGATGTAAGTTATCAAAATATTGATGAAGGAACGATAGTGACTCAGGTTTGTACTCTCTTTCCTACAGAAGTAAGTGGTATTCATGGTCATTAGACTGTGTTCCAGGCAACATTTGAAACATTTACGGAAAGTAGTCTTACCATATCCTCACAATAATCAGGTGAGTATTTTTAGCTCCATCTTACTGATAAGCAAACAGGCTCAGAGAGCTTAAAACACTTGCCTCTCCTCCTCTTTCCCCTGAAAAAGAACTGGGGAAAAGTGAGGACAAGAATCAGATTCTGGTCGTTTTTAAAGCCTGTGCTCATTCCACTAGATGCGGATATTGGCTTGTATCTGAACCTAATCTCTGGAAAGCCAAAGTGCCCCATCGTCCATTGGAGAGGGAAGAACTTATGGAGGTGAGTAGTTACAGAGTTTTGGCTAGTAGTCCATCTCACAGTGGGTCCGGTGAGACCCTGAGCTAATCTTACGGTTATTTCTCCAATCACATCAGATATACTTCCCAACTGGTGAAATCCCCACATTTCTCTCCTCACCCAAAGAATAAAACCTATTATGATGGGACAGGTCAAGTGAAAGCTTCTAGAACTGCTCCCTCCCCACCTCCACCTTAGATACTCAACCAAAAATCAATGCCCTGGGGCACCTGGGTGGCTCAGTCATTAAGCATCTGCCTTCAGCTCAGGGCCTGATCCCAGGGTCCTGGGATCAAGCCCCGCATCAGGCTCCCTGCTCTGCTGGAAGCCTGCTTCTTCCTCTCCCACTCCCCTTGCTTGTGTTCCCTCTCTTGCTGGCTGTCTCTCTCTGTCAAATAAATACATAAAATATTTTAAAAAAATCAATGCCCTATCCCTGAGGGGACCCCTAGCTCCTGCTAGCACCATCCAGAACTACCACCATCCAGAGCTCAAAAGATGCAGAGGTGGTGATCCCCAAAATATCTTCATTTAACTTACATGTTTGACCTGACAAAATCCAGATGATAGGTTTTCACAAATTTTATCAGGTGGAGATGCCAATGCTCAGTAGGCCCATGTACAAGTGGGAACAGTACACATGGAATGGTTCTTGGATGATGTGGCTTGGCCATAGCGAGTAATGGAGTCCATGCACGGGTTCAACAGAATGGCTCTTTTCTCACGAAGGCTGCCATGGCTATGACATTGATGAATGTCCAATCTGCCGTCAGGGGAGGCCAACACTGTGCTACGGGAATTTGGAAATATGGTTCACTCTAGCCAAGTTGACACACTACAAAGCCGTCACAGTGACCAAACTGCCTTACCCAGGTGTTTGGATAAGGAGGAGATGAGAGAGTTGATTTTTGAGGAGGATGTTTCAAAGCTTGACAATACCAGAAGCCTGTGGATGATAGAGAGCATAGAGATTCATTGACTACTTGGACTCTCGGTCCATTGTTGGGTGGCTTTGCGGGCTTTGCTACAAAAGGTGCACCACTGTCGAACTGTATAAATGATCCAGAAAGCCAAATACAGGATAGTTTGTTTTCAAAGGCCGTGATGGTAGGCCCAGAGTCCGCTAATCAGACTGGAAGAGCAACATCATAACCTTAAAAAGTGTAAACAATGGTGAGGCACTGTTGGAAGCCAAAAGAGGAGAGCCAAAGGTCTAATGGAGTCAATCCATCAAGAGCGGGTAGAGCCAACATCCCCTGTCCTGTGGCGTCCTTCACCGTGAGATAAAGGGGCCAACTTTGGGCAGAAGTCACAGGTCTGGCATGCAGTGAGGCTTCCGCATCAGAAACAGGGTCCTCGACTTAGTGTCCGGTGTATGATGGTGGGTGTAGTGCCATGTTCAGTATGATTGTGGGTCCAGGAGGCAAACTGGACCACACGGGCTTGACCAGCACCTTGACTCCAGTCAGTCTCCTCAGAGAAAGGGCCCCTACCATGGACCCAGGATGCTGGGTCACCAGCCACAACTTTTTCTCAGTTTGCAGTCCGAAGAGGGGCGTCTTTGTCAGCCCGCAGTTTTAAGTAACAGAGCAGACGGCTAGTCCACTAGTGATGATCCAAGAGTCAGTAAAAATATGACTGGTTCCTAGAGTATCATCTAAAGCGATGGATCTTCCCTTGTGCGCTGTGGGTGGGAATCTAAATGGCTGTTCCACTGTGGAAAACAGTATGGAGCCTCACCAAATAATTAGAAATACTATATGATCCAGTAATTCCACTACTGGGTATTTACCCAAAGAAAAAGAAAACACTGATTAGAAGAGAGATATGCACCCTGTTTATCGTAGCATTATTTACAATAGCAAAGATATGGATGGAATCGAAGTGTCCATTGAGAGACGAATGAATAAAGAAGATGTGGCCTATATACATAATGGAATTTTACTCAGCCATAAAAAAAGAATGAGGTCTTGCTATCTGCGACAACGTGGATGGATGTAGGGGGTATTATGCTGAATAAAATAAGTCAAATGGAGAAAGGTAAATACCGTATGATTTCACTTATAGGTGGAATCAAAAAAATAAAACAAACAAAGCAGAAACAAACTCATAAATACAGAGAACAAATTGGTGGTTGCCAGAGCTGAGCGGGTTGGGGGATGGGCAAAATGGAGGAAGGGGAGTGGGAGGTACGGGCTTCCAGTTATGGGATGAATAAGTCAGGGGGAGGGAAGGTACAGCACAGGAAGCATAGTCAATGGTTGTAATAGCATTGCAGGGGGACAGATGGGAGCTACGCTTGTAGTGAACAGAGCATAATGTATCAGATTATTGAATCACTATGTTATACACCTGAAACTAACATAACACTGTGTGTCAACTATACTTCAATTTAAAAAATTATAAATTAATTTAAAAAATGAAGCAACAGTTCTTAAGCAAGGCTGATTTTTGTCCAGGGGACACGTGACAATGTCTGGGGCATCCATGTTGTAGCATAAATCAGTACTTCACCCCTTCTTATGGCTGACTAATATTCCATTGTATGGAGAGAGCACATTCTGTTTATTCCTCAGTTGATAAACATGTGGGGGTTTTTCCTGCTGTTGGGCTATTATGAATAATGTTGCTATGAACATTCTTGCACAAATTTTTATATGAATATGTATTTTCAACTCTCTTGGGTGGCATACACCTAGGAGGGGAATGACTGGGTCGTATGGTAAGTCCATGTTTAACTGGTTGAGGAACTGCCAGACTGTTTCCCAAAGAAGTGGCACCATCTTACCAGAAAGTATGATATCATGAATACCATGGGTTCTTGCATAATGACAAATTTCATATTTCACAGTAGTGAAAAGCACCCACTGGGCACCCACTTTCTTGCCTCTTCTCAAATTAAGTAAAAATCTTAATTTTTAACAAGTGATTTTGCTGAAATGAAGGCAAAATATAATTTAATGTAATAAATATTTAATAATTCTGAATTTACTTGTTTTTATTTTATTGCCCACCCAACCATCATCAATTACCTGGACATGAGCAATAAATATTAAATGTAGCTGCTTTTAAATTGTTGTCAACCTTCAAGTACCTGGGTGGCTCAGTCAGTTAAGCATCTGCCTTTGGCTCAGGTCATGACCCCAGGGTCCTAGGATCGAGCCCCACATCAGTCTCCCTGCTCAGCGGGGAATCTGCTTCTCCCTTTCCCTCTGTCCCTCCCTGCTGCTCGTGCTCTCTCTCTCTCTCAAATAAGTAAATAAAATGTTTAAAAAAATAAATTTAAAAAATGTGGTCAATGTTTATCATCTATAGCCATAGCTTTATACATGTTTTTTGATTTTGTTAATGTAAATATGTATTTATCATGGGAGGAAGACAGGATGCTGAATAATTTAGCATCTTGTCAGTTTCTTTTTTTTTAAAGAAATTAGTATATGAATATTCTTTCTGAGATGATATTATAATTTGCATTTTGTTAGACATATAGGACAATATAAGGAGATCTTTATTTTCAAATTATTATATGCATCCCATTTTATAGACAAACCGTCATTTCCAAGTATTCATTATTCTAAACTCTACGGCAGGGTGTATCCTGTCCATTCATTTTGGACTCATGTTTCTTGGCATAAATTCCAACAGAGGGAACGGGATAGTTCATACTGCCTCCCGGAAAGGCTGTTCCAGGCCACACATCTCCTCCACCCACCACAGTCTGCCTGTTGCTCCATGTATTTTTTACTGAGTATTCACCCCAAATCGTGCAAGGTCCCTCGTGTGGCGGAGACAATGCTGAGTTTTCACTTACTCGTCCTCTGGAGCACGCAGCTCGGCCACATTTCCCGGCATCCCTTGCACCAAGGTAGGGCTGAGTTCTGGCTGATGGCAGCAGGGCTGTATACCAGCAGTTTTGAGGGATATGTGTGTTCCCCATGAACCTCCCTCCCCAGACAGTGCTGCCACCGTCATCGACCTGGCTAGAGCCTCTTAGGGCGGGAGGCGAGAGGAAGCAGCAGCTGACCACTAGGCCTCTGTTCTCAGCCCACCCCTCACCAGCATTCTGGGGACCCCTACCTCAAGACAACTACAGCCACACTTCCCAGGCTATAACCTGAACACAGCATGGTGACCAGGTCCTTCACTCCTTCTGAACTATTTATTGAGTACCTACTATGTACTAGACACTACTCTCAATGCGTTGAATACGCCAGGGAACAAATGAAACAAAATCCTTGCCCCATTCTGGTGGGCAAGACAGACAAGAAACAACAAGCTTGACATTAAGTGCCTTACATGAAAAGAGGTGATGGGGTAAAGAACAGGTCATCAGGAGTGCAGGGCAGGGTGTAGGTGTCTGTGTTAAGTAGGGCCGAAAGAAGGTGGCATTTGAGAGAAGACCTAAAGGTGACAGTCCCGCTTTATCTGGGAGAAGACATTTTCTAGCAAAACGATTATGCAAAGGCCCTGTGGCAGGGCCAAGCCTAGAGTGTCCAGAGAGCAGGAGGAAGGCTGTGTGGCTGGGAACGTGGAAGGAAATGAGGTCAGAGAAGTAATGATGAGGAGGGTGCCACAGGGCTTTGGAGGTGACTATAAGGACTTTGACTTTTGCTCTGAGGTGATGTGCCCGTGCACAGTTTTAGACAGAGAAGTGACATCTGTTTTGACTTATGTATTAAAAGGGATCCCTCTGGCTGTTGTACTGAGAACCCACCCAGGGGTGGGAGTGAAGTGGAAACCGGGAGAGCAGGGAGGAGGCTGCCGCAGAGACCCTGGGGGAGTGACACTGGCTTGTGTTGGATTTGGTAACGGGAGGTGTGGATCTGTTTTAAAGATGGAGCCAACAGGATCTCCTAATGCACCAGCTCCTGAGAAAACAAGGGTCAAGGAGGCTCCGAGGTCTTTGGGCGGAATAGCTGGAAGAATGGAACCGCCTGAGTTAGGGAAAGACTGACGATGGAGGGAGCGGTTCTGGGAGCAGAATCAGGGGCTCGGGTCTGAGCTTGGGGAGTCTGAGACATTTTAAGACATCAAAATAGAGATGCTGGGCAGGCAGTTCATACTTCCCTGCATCGGGCTCCCTCTTCAGCAGGGAGTCTGCTTCTCCCTCTGCCCCTTCCCCCCATGCTTGCTCGAGCGTTCTCTCTGAAATAAATAAATAAATAAATAAATAAATACATAAATA
>NW_024426774.1:35901112-36144846 GCF_017311325.1 Ursus maritimus | reverse complement strand
ATAAATACATAAATAAATAAATAACTTACTTCAGAAGTTGACTCTCTCCCGTAGTTGATGCTGCTGCCCCCCTCCCCCACCCCCACCCCCCTGGACTGTAGCGTGTGACTCAGAATGATGATTCGTACCTGGCCGCATCACTCTGAATGATGTGACTTATGTGTGCGGCTTAAGGACATTGTAGTTGTGTGTTAACAGTCTGTCTTTGTGGATTAACTGTTGTGCTCTGTAGGGAGACAATACTAGTCTAATTTAAAGAAAAAAGATTTATTTAATGCTCGGTAGAAACTACAGCCACTCAGTTGCCTTGGGCAGACCGCACGAACAAGCAGACACTATCGTACTGTACCGTTCCCTTAAATGCTCTGTGGAACTGAGCGCCCTTCCACCTCCTGATTCGGATATTGCACCTTAAACGTCCTGCGGGCTAACTAAAGGGGAAGTCCTGGTAACAGAAGCGTTGGCCCCTTAGGGTGCAAAACCAAGTCTCTCAGGTCTTCCTATAGTTATTCATGCTATAGTTCTTCACCCTGTATTAGTCAGTGGCAGCGGGGCAGTAACGAGAAATGTGCCCCCTAGCTCTTAGGTCCTTTGATTTGAAAAATGGAGTTCCAATTGTCTTCTTAATTTTTATGATTACTGTGATGAAATCGCAGAAAACATAAAAGATTGCTGATCTTTTATCCAAAGACAAACTAGGCTTTTCTAATTTATTTGCACATTTGGCAAGCAGTGCAAATGTAAATTTCGGCCCATCCCATTCAGTCTGTCTCTTACCAAGGAAAATGAAAAGATCCTACTTGTTAGGTGTCCTGGACATCTTACGTCCAACGTTGCTAAAACAGAGATGTGATTTACTTACCTGTGATACTGAGGTGTTTGTAATGTGCGTTTTGGTTTCATTTCCATTTCCTCAAAATGTACAGAAGCATTTAATGAAATTTTTTCACTTGATCTCTTTTACTTCATTACATAAAATTTGCTTTGACTTGCAGCTCAGCAAGCCCACATCCCACTGATTCTTGGTGTCAGTCCGATGTGATGCCATCAAGCTCACTGTCCTCTCGACAAAAGCACAGACCATGGAAGAATTAGGATTTTCAGTTTTATCACCACATAAGAGAAGAGAAGGGCATCCTCAAGAATGCGGGCAGTTTAGAGACTTACTACTGGAAAAACAAATAGAGAAGTCAAAACGCAGGACGCCTGGGTGGCTTGTTGGTTAAGCGTCTGCCTTTGGCTCAGGTCATGGTCCCAGGGTGCTGGGATCCAGTCCGGTGTCCTGCCCCTTGCTCAGCAGGGAACCTGCTTCTCCCTCTGCCTGCTTCTCCCTCTGCCTGCTGCTCCCTCTGCTTGTGTGCGCCCTGACAAATAAATAAATATTTTTTAAAAAAGAAAGAAAAAGAAAGTCTTACTGTATCAGACAGGAAGAAATATGTAGTTGTTCTTGATTCAATAGAGATAATTTGCTTTTTAATTAGCACTAGTGGGTTTACATTCTGTGTTTTAAAAGTCTTGCGCTTATGTATCTTTAGAATATACATACTTGTCTGGGCCCAGTTCCCTGAGGCTGGCGCTCTGCTGGGGCTAGATGTCTTGGGGTCATTCTGGTTCTTCCTTTTTCTCGTCTGCACTTCCCCCTTTTCTTCACCAGCCCCTTGTGCCGCTGGAGCACGGTCATGGTGTTAACCCCGGTGGCTCATCCTGGGAAGTATGAGATTTGCCCATCTGCCCCTGCTCTGCGGCAAAGGCAGCTCCGGGGACAGTGTCCACCATCTGCCCTTGAGAGCCTCGGGAGGACAGGTCCCTTCGTTACACAAACTTGTCCGTGTCCTTGGCATTTTTGCTGCTTCTTAATGCTTTTCAGAGGGACATGTTTTCCTCTGTCCAGCTGACCCAACACACTATGCATCCCATAATTTCTGGCCCATCGGAGAAGAAGGAAAGGATTCGAATTATTTGGGTCTGACCTTGTCTCACATGTCACCACCTCACTGATAAATATTTATTGAGTTAAAAAAAGAAATACTGTTGTGACACACATCGACTCCCTGGACTCTGAAACTTCTGCAACATCAGGGGCTTCAAAATAGGTTTGACAACTTTTAAACCCTAATTCCAAGCATGTTAATACTATAAAAGACAGTCAACCAAAATTGAGGAATTCCACTAGAGCAGTGGTTCTCAGCCTGGCCTGCATATTGAAATAGATTTTAAAATCAAGCTGAATATATGTACATATATATTTATGCATATGTATGCATATATATATACATTTATATATGTATTTACATATATATATATTTTTTAAGATTTTTATTTTTAAGTAAGCTCTACACCCAACATCGGGCTCAAACTCACAGCCCTGAGATCAAGAGTCACATGCTCTACCCACCGAGACAGCCAGGAGCCCTGCCAGCTTCTTTTCTTTCAGGATTATGAATTTCCTTAGAGAATCTGGCTTCTATTTATACAGATTCTGCTCAAAAGTTTTTTACAGCATAAACCAGGTGCTTACCGACTGAAGGGAGAGCTGACTGAAATATTATCATTCTTATTCTCATTATCTTGATCCACAAAGTCAGTATGTTCAGTGGCAAGCACAGATCCTCAGTTCAAGCACCGAAGGTGAAATGGAGCCTCTCAAAGAGCACACCCTACCCCCTTACTTGTGCAGCCTTTGACTGGCACAGTCTGCCTCCTCAGAATCCTGAGGGTCATTGGCTCCCTTGACCACTTCAACATCTGCACAAGTGTCCCTACACTGCCACCTGTCCCCTCCCCACACTGTTCTCAATACGCCCCTAGCCTTCATGCCCACTTCTCGCTGGCCGTCCTTTGTGAACAGAGCCAAGCATTCTGAAAGCATTCGTGTTATTGCAAAACCTCCACCAATGGTAGTTGTGGTGGGGTGCAGTCATGGGAGGCGGCAGTGACGGGCAGCAAAGGGAGTTGAGATGATGGTGGCCCCTGCGGAGGCAGCCATGACAGGCTTCGGCAATGGTGGCTGTGGCCATGAGTCGCACTGCAATGAATGGCCACAGGGTGCCTACCGCTGTGTGAACCGCACTGAAGCAGCTGCTCTTTGCTGGACTTTTCTCTCCCCCAAAGGCCGCTCTGCCTGTGTGTCTGGCAAACAGGAAGCAGCAGGGAAATTTAAATCCCAGCCCGCTAAGTGACCCTGAACAAAATGACTGATGGGGGTCAATGTATAAATACCCTCATCCCTTGAGTGGGAAGTGTATGTTCTCCACTGTTTCCCAGAGTTCCCCAGAGAGTTAAGCTGTTGCCCAGGGATAACTTACTTGATAATGCAGCCTTAAAGTGCTGCTTTCCCTTCCTGTCTCACTTCCCTCTGCCCTACCAGTGCTTTCTGGGGTCATCTCCCAAAGTGTTGCCTCAAAATCTGTTTCTGGGGGAACCCAACCTAAGATAGTGCAGCATGAACCAAGGATTATGATTCAAGCACAGATGGCACATTAACAAAAGCCAACCCTATGCCAAGCTGTGAAGTCTCAACATATTTCTAAAGATTGAAACCATATAAAATGTGTTCCCAATCCAATTGCAATTAGGCAAGATAACGAGAAAAATCCCCATATGTTCAGAAATTTAAAAATACGGTTTTAAACTTCTAAATAATCTGGGATCAATGAAAAATGCAAAATAGAAAGGCTTGTTTGTGGGAAATTTGTGTACATTAGAAAAGAAAAAAGGCTAAAAATCAGTGAGCTAAACATTCATTTCAAAAAGATAGAAAACAAAATTAAATCCAAAAAAGGTAACTATAAAGAAGATAATTAAATTAAAAACAAATACATAAAGAACACCAGCAAAGCCAAAAGTGAATTCTGCGAAAAAGTTAATAAATTGGTAAACCATCAAGATGGAGTAAGAAAAAAAGGAAGAGGGCACAAATAATGTCAGAAGTGAGAAAGGGGCTTTCACTACAGATTCTGCAGTCTTAAAAAGATTATATGAGGATATTATAAACAGATTTATGGCAATTTGAAAATTCAGATTATGTGAAAAATTCCTAGATAAACACAATTCACCAAAATAGACACAGGAATAGAAACTATTAAGCTTTTTTTTTTTTTAAGGTTTACTTATTTTTAAGATTTATTTATTTATTTATTCATGAGAGACAGAGAGGCAGAGGCAGAGGGAGAAGCAGGCTTCCCCAAGGAGCAGGGAGCCTGATGCAGGACTCAATCCTAGGACTCTGACATCATGACCTGAGCCACCCAGGCGCCCTAAGATTTATCTATTTTGAGAGGAGAGAGCACGTGTGAGGGGCAGAGGGAGAGAATCCCAAGCGGCCTCCGTGCTGAGCACAGACACGATGCCAGGCTCAATCCCACGACCCTGAGACCATGACCTGAGCCAAAACCAAGAGTCCAACGCTGAACCGACTGCACTACGCAGGCGCCCCCAAACTATTAAGTTTTTATGGTAGTTTAAACGTGGGCAAAATTCCTTTCAGCCAAATGCTATTGAGAGGTGGTCTCCCCACCCCTGTCATCTGGGTTGGCCCTGTGACTTGCATTGACCAATAGAATGTGATAAAAATGAAGACTTTGAGGTTTCCATTTTTGTTCTCTTGGACCCCTGAGGTACCACGAGTTAAGGAAGCTGATCTAGCCTACTGGAAGAGAGGCCACTTAGAAATTCTAAAATGTAGTCTTGACCTGTTTCGTTTGTTCTTATCACCTTATTTTTTTATTTGAGAGAGAAGGGGGAGGGGCAGAAGGAGAGGGAGAATCTCAAGCAGACTCCCCACTGAGCTTGGAGACCTGCACGGGGCTTGATCCCATGACCCTGAGGATCATGACATGAGCCAAAATCAGGAGTCGGGCGCTTAACCGATGAAGCCACCCAGGTGCCCCCGTTACCCTCCTTTAATTACATGGAGCAGAACCCCACTCAAGCTTACCCAAGTGAAGTGGGGTTGGCTGAAAACATACAAAGAAATCTGAGGACTCAATCCACAGCCCAAGGAAACTGAAGCTGGGGACAGAAAGCCATCAGGACCCAAGCAGCCCTTTCAGGAACCACAAGAACAATCACATTCCTTTCTCAACCTGGGTTTTCTCTGGTTTGTGCCACGTGGCTTCTGATGGCTCCAGCAACCCCGACTGCAGGATTCCACCTTAGCTCCCGAGCCAACTGGCAACTTCATCTTGAAGATCACATCCCCAGGAGACACTCTGGCTCATTTTTCCAAGCCAGAGCACAAGTCTTAGGTTTCCAATGGCCAGTCTAGTCAGCACTGGCCAGTCCCTTCTAATTTCTGGAAGTCTGGGGTCACCTCCAGGGGCAAGTGGCTTGTCTGAACAGTGAATCTGGGTGCAGGCGTTGGGCACACTCAGCTGGGCACTCTGGGATCACTCTCCCACATCCATGCCTGTCTGCCCTCTGCCCTTTAGAAACTTCCCCTGCTGGGGAGCTCGTGATCAACCAGCAGGGCCCACAGAACATGTACCGCTGAGAAGAAACCAAGAGAAGCTGCAGCAGCCACTGCTGGTCCCCGCCCAGGTCCACTCAGCACTCGTCTGGGCGCTGAACATTGCTTACTTGATTCTTCGATGCTCTCCGCTCAGGACTCATTTGATGGCAGGGCACGTGACCACACACGGGGCAGGCAGGAGTGCTACACAGTCAGTGCCCACAAAAACTGCGCCAGTGACAGACAGGCAGCTGGTGACCTAGACCCCAACCTCCTTGTCCCTTGGATCGAGCCCACTGCCCACCGTGGTAACCGGCTTGATAATGCGCCCTTTATTGGCTGCCTTCCTCTCTGTCTCACCTCTCCACTCCCATCCAAACGTTTCTGGACTCACTATCTGCACTCCAATTCTCAGGGCTGGATTCTGAAAGAACACAAACCAAAACAGAACAGAAGTCCAGGACAGCAGACTCTAAGCCACAGCCCTCGAGGCAGCGATTCTCAGTAATGAAGCCGGTATTTTCACCCCCGTTGCCTAGTGCCCGTGTCTATCACGCAACTGGCTCAAAACCCAGGAGGAAAAGAAGTGTGATATTATTGCCCCCTGACCTCAAGGAAACACTCAATAAAGACTCGGAGACTCGGGAAACACCGAGTGGAAGGGAGAAAGAGCCTTTCCCCATGTCTGGGCAGCAGGAGACAGGAAGCGGCTGTTGGCAGCGATAACGAGGGAAGAGGGGTCATCCTAACCCCAGCGAGCAGGCCCTTCCTCGGCACACTGCGTGAAGCTGGGGAACAGAGGAACAGGGTTTCCGCCCAGCCAGCTCTCCAGGGCCCCCTCAGCTTCTGAAGCAGAAGTCAAAGCCTGGTACACAGAGTCTTTATTTATTGTGAGTCCTGCTGTCCAGAGAAGCCAGACTCACGTGCAGGCCCCTCATGACTCCACCTGACCACTCTTCAGGGCTGGGGACATCAAGTGGCCAGTCACTCGTGTCCAGTTTTCCTGTGGTTCACAGAGTCCTCAGGAGGCAGGAAGTGGCTTTGCCTGTGGAAAAAACACAGGAACATCTACTAGCACCTATTTTGTGCCTGGCCTTGGGGCCACCGCTGGGGAGATTATGTGGACACAGCAGAGGCTACCCTTGCCAAGTCCAGAGTCTGGAGGGAGAGGGTATCAGGTGATGACCTTGGCCGTCTGCCATGTGAACACGTCTGACAGTGAACTGTCACTGGGCGCGGCGAAGGCACCACGTGCTATATTTACTGAGCACCTGCTGTGTGCCTGGCATTGTTACAGGGCAATGGATGAAGCAGGCACAAACCTCTCACCCTAGGAAGAGACAGACAACAAATAAACAAATGAAAAGATGTCAACTGGAAAATTTCTACAAAGAAAAGTAAATCAGGATAAAGAGCAAGGTGTGGAGGGGGAGGTAAAAGTAGCATCTCAGATCGTCAGCGACATGAACATAAGATGTCCTTGTATCATGTTCTGTGCAATGAGACTGTTGTGTGTCTGCCACTGTGCAGAGCAGAGCACAGAGGCGGCCCGAATCTCCCCTCCTGCAATCAGTGGGGGTACACTGCAGCTGGGATGCCATCACCCGGGAGGAGGAGGACGGCGAGGAGGGCCAGGTGTGGTGATGATTACTCTGAGTGCACTCAGGAGCCACGACGAGGCCATAAAGGGGAGAGATGTGACCTCATTTCCATTTTTACGAGGTCCTCTGGCTGCCAGGGGAGAGCAGATTTGGGTGCAGGATGGCCACAGGAAGACCAGGGAGAGGCTGGCTGCTTAACCAGGGTGGGAACAACGAGCCCTGAGATGGGAAGGTGAGGTCGTTACTGTTCAGATGCCCAAAAAACTTGAAAGAAAGAATATATGACTAACATAGAGCCAATATACAGATCAAGAAACTAATGTGAACAGTATGCAATCGTTACTAAATCATTTCTAAGAATTAAAAGTCCTTCCTGCTGGTGTCTGCTCCTAGGGCCTGAACCTTTCACTTATTACTACCTTATTAAAACAAAACAAGGACTATAGCGCCTGGTAGAAGGGTATCTCCCCCATCTTTAGCAAAGAACTCCTCTGAGACAGGCAATGGGAATGAAGCAGTTACAAGGCAGTAAAATATAAGCCATGATGAAGGGAGCTCAGAGACCATGGGGGCCTGGGGACGAGGATGGGCCAGCAGGGAGGCTTTCGGAGGGAATGATACCTAAGCCAGGATAGCAAGTAGCCAGGTGGCCTAGGGAGGCAGTCCAAGCAGAAGGAAACGGATAAAAGCCTGCCGGTGGGAGAGACATGCACTTGAGTAACTGCACGTTCACTGGGGCTGGAACACAGAGCTTGAGGTAGAAAGTGGGGAGCAGGGGGTGGAGTGGGGGATGGGGGGGCAGAGCCCACACCATGCAGGGTCCTATAGGCTGCTGGAATTTAGATTTGGCCTGATGGAAGTAAGGAGCCATGGAAAGCTTTTTTTGTTTTTGTTTATTGTTTTTTTTAAAGACCTTATTAATTTGACACAGAGAGACAGAGAGAGAGAGCGCACAAGCACGGGGAGTGGCAGAGGGAGAGGGAGAAGCAGACTCCCCTCCCCGCAGGGAGCCTGACTTGGGGCTCGATCCCAGGGCCCTGGGGTCATGACCTGAGCTGAAGGCAGACAATCAACCAAAAGGTTTTTAAGTGAAACAACATGGGGTGCCTGGGTGGCTCAGTTGATTAAGTGTCCGACTCTTGATTCTGGCTCAGGTCATGACCTCAGGGTTGTGAGATTGAGCCCCGAGTCAGTGTGGAGCCTGCTTAGGAGTCCCTTTCTCCCTCTCTCCACTCGTACTCTCTTTCTCTCTCAAAAAAATGAAATAAATAAAATAACTAAGTGAAGCAGAACACGGTCAGACTTCCCCTGGGATGGCTCTGGGACCATCACGGAGAATGGGTTGAAAGCGATACTACAGAGCAAGAGACTCAAAGGAGAGAGTGTTAAGAGGGAGGTGGTCGAGATGGGACTTTTGCCTTAGGGGGTGCAGTAAACATCTCAAGTAGCACTTCTCAACTTTGTTTTTATTATTGCCCCCCAAGGGGTCTTTTAAGACAGCTTTAAAAATTGCAGCCGTCCCTGAAATCTTAATACCATAGTTATACTGCGTATCTGTTTACGTATTGTACACATTAGAGACAGTGCGACTCGCTTGCCCCTCCTCACCCCCTCCCCCAGTACAGCTGAGGAGCAGTGAGGAAGGGGACAAGAGAGCAGGTAAGGAAGGAGGCGGATGGAACGAGGCCCAGGGAAGAACACAGAGAACCCACCAAGGACCTGGGATTTTGTTCTCAATGTGAATGGGAAGCTATTGAAGAGCTCTAAGCAAATATGTAATGTGACTAGTTTTCAGTTCCTCGATGTTCTCTCTGGCCACTGTGTGGAGGGCAAGTAAGAGCGGATTCAGAGAGTCAGGGAAAAGGCTGGGGTGGGTATCCTGGAGGTGAACAGGTCGGGGAGGTATCTGGACTCAGCAGGGGGTATGGCAAGGGGCAAGAGGTGGTCACGTTCTGGATCCCGATACACGGTGCAGGTCTGTGTGGGGGTAGGGGGGCTGAGGCTAACTCCCAGGCCTTTATTCTGAGCAGCTACAGGGATGAAGGGGGTGAGGACTGATGAGCCCTCCCCCGCCTCACCTCCACAGTTGGCTGCACCTGCTCGGCACACTGCAGGAAGCGGCGCACATGCTCTGCACAGTTGCCCACGGCTGCCTCATTCTTTCGAAGACACTCCTCGAAGGCCTCAAAAGGCTCAGCACAGGCCTGGCGGATCTGACGGATGATTGGGCTGTGGAGGAAGGGCATTTCAGGCATTCAGACTTCCACTCCACCCCACCCCCCACCCCCGTACCATTCTTGCCCACACTCACTGGGAGGACGTGCATTGAGCAATACTCATCTTAAGGTGGTGACAGTCCCGCTGCCATGACTCAGGCTTGGCCGCCACACACTGGCCATATTGTTCCAGCTCCCGGCCACAGTAGCGAGCAGTGACCTCCAGGGCCGCCTGCCTGTGGGATATGGTGGGCTGAGGATAATTCCAGGCAACAGACAAGAAAGGGAGTTCTGATCTCAGTAGGAGGGTGGAGCGGGGAACAACACTAGGGATCTTGGGCAGATCCGGGAGTCTGAAGAATCCTGGGACACGGCCAGGGAGACGGAGGGGGAGGTAAGGCATGAGTCCCGGGGATTGTGGAACAGGCTGGGGGCTTCTGGGAAATTGGTGGAGATCTTTCCCCAAAAAAGTCTAATCATTCAAAGGCAAGCTTTGAGGTCCTGGGAGAAGTGTCTTGGAGTCCAGGCATCCCTCGATAGGGCCTTAGAAATAAGATCTTGAGGGGCGCCTGGGTGGCACAGCGGTTAAGCGTCTGCCTTCGGCTCAGGGCGTGATCCCGGCATTGTGGGATCGAGCCCCACATCAGGCTCCTCCGCTATGAGCCTGCTTCTTCCTCTCCCACTCCCCCTGCTTGTGTTCCCTCTCTCACTGGCTGTCTCTATCTCTGTTGAATAAATAAATAAAATCTTAAAAAAAAAAAAAAAGAAGTAAAATCTTGAGTTCTAAGGAAAAACCTGGGAGACCCAAAGGGGTTTGGAAATCCTAAAAAGAGGTTTAGAACGCCAAGTCGTAAGGTCTTGGGTCCTGGGGAAGGGTCTAGTGACCAGAGTCTTAAAGGTTAGGCCTGAGGACAGGGGTACTGGAGGTGAGACTTGAAGCCCTGGGGTGGGTTTGGGAGTCCCGGGGTGAGTCTCAGAGTTCTAGGGGTATGATGTGGATGAGGTTAGGGCTCTGGGGTAGATCTGGAGGTACCTACAAGTAAGCTCTTGGGAACAAGATCTGGAAATCTAGAGCGGGACCAGTGGTCTAGGAACAAGTCTGTGGGCGCTACAGGTGAGGTCTGAGATACCGCGCAGATCCGAAGGTTCAAAAGGTATGGTTAGGTGATCTAGGGGGATGAACTTGGAGCTCTAAGAACGGGTCTAAGAATCATAGAGGTCCCGCGACAATTCTGGAGTCCTAGGGGTGCGAGGTGGTGGACCGTGCCTGGGGTCCTAGGGACAGGGAGTGCGTGGGTGTTAAGAGTGGACCTGACAAGTTCCCAGTTACCAAGAGGAAGAGGGGCGGGGTCTAAACGCGCAGGGGGCGGGGCCTAGACAAGCGGAAGGATGAGACTTGTAATGGACTGCACTGAATCCCAAGGGTCGGATCTCCGAGGTACAAAGAAGCCAATCCCTTCTCCCAGAGTGCTGGCCTAGGTCCAGGTCACGGGAAGAGAGGGGGTGCGGCGGCATATCCGGGGTAGGCGCTCCCGCTACTCACATATCGAGGCCGGTGCACGGTAGGGATCAGTCGGGGAGGACAGCCCCGCCCTTTCCGGTACAGGTTGTCATGGCGGCGCCCAGCTCGGCTGTCCTTGCCTCGTTTTTTCCGGTCTCAGAGCCGAAAAGCTCCATTCCCTTTAGGCCCAACCTGTCATGGCGGCGCCCTGTCTCTCCTTCCGGCCCGCCTGTATTGACGGCGCCTGCGCAGCCATTTGCTGACCCCCCTCCCCCCCCCACGGCTCGGTTGCTCTACACCTTTCTACATCCGGCTTGCTGTGGCCGCGCCGGAAATAAGGGGAGGAGGAAGCCGCGCGCGCTCGTAGCCACCCGCCCGGAGCTGGTGGCGGGCGGCTGTTGTGGTCCCTCAGCGTGTCGCCGTTGGGGTGGCCCAGTTTGGGCGCCGTGGCTGCGGGCTGCAGGGTGCTGGGACTGGGAGCCTGACACCTAGCGCCGCGGTGTCACCTTCTGTCTTGCGCAGGCGTTCTCCGTCCTCTCGGGATGCTGTTTGGTTCGCGCGCGGAGCCGCGGGAAGGGGGTCGCCGCGAGAGTGGGACCAGCCGGCCTGGACGTCCCATCGGCTCAGTCTGGGCTACCCAGACCAGGCCCGCTCCTTGGCATAAGCCCTGGGGCCAGGCTAGACTTGAGTGTTAATATTGGCTTCACGGGATTATGGGCATGTGTAATTCTAATTCCTCTTGGTGGGGTACCCTTTCCACCTCTTGATCTGTCCTCCAGTGTGAGGCCTGGGGGTACGTTTTCCCATCTGTGAGGTTGGGTGCGAGTATCCCATGCTCAGACAGAGACTAAGCATCAGCCCAGCCACCTAGTATGTGGATGTCTTCCCAGACTCCAGCCAAAACGAACATAAAATGCTCTTCACCATAGTGTTGAGGAACAAGAGCTATTTGTGAGCAAGTGACAGCTACTTGGAGTATCGGTGTGCTCATCTGTAAATGGGGATGATGATAGTGAGATCCTTTACATAGGGCATAGTTCATGTGAACAGGTTAGAGCAGAACCTGGACCCTCAGGAGTTCTGGATAGGTGAGAGCTGTGACAGAGGCTGTTACCGTGAGCTGCTCTGGTTGGCCCTGGACATACGATTGCCCCACTGACCATCCGAACCTGCCTCGGATGACAAGAGGTTTGGAGCCATGGGCACCGAAAGAAAGCTTTTCACCCTCCTATTCTTCCTTCTTGCAAAAACTTCCAAGTGTTTTGGTGGGAGAGCGAGAAAGGGAAAATCCACAATGACAGAGAACACTTTGGCTTCAAATGTGGACTGAATTCTTATATTTTTCTCTCCTGGGAAAGTGAAATCTTAACCTGTCCCTTGCCACTTCCTGAGTCTTATCTCAAAGTCCCTGTAATGTGCTTCCTCGAGGGAAGGGATTCAGACGTGTGGGCTCATTAGTAGGCACTATGAAGACCCCAAGGGGAGACATCCCCTCTGGGGAGTGTGACACTTGTGTCTCCAAGCTTCTAAGTTGTTTTTGGCCTGTAACTCAGGAGTGTGACTAATTTCCTCTCTAGGGATCAAATGCAAGGCAGACCTGTGGAGTGAAGCAGACCTGGGTTTGAATTGGAGATCTTGGACAGAATCTGCTCTCTGGGTTTCAGTTTCCTCCATAACAGCTGCTGAAGGATGCCGTTGTGAGCAGAGACTGAAATGACAGCTGCACAGCACACGGCGTGGAGCACTTTGTACTGCCCCTTTCTAGAATTTGTTATTACTGTATTTCTTTGCGTATTTTCTGCCTACTTCAAGACCCACGAGGGAAGGGGCCTTGTATCGGTCTCATGGTCGCTGCTGGATCCCCTCCATAGCATGGGGTCTGGCAGAGTAATAATGGAATGAATGAAGCCATCTGCTCACAGGATTGCGTGAGAATAAAATGAGATCCACTCATTGACTCGTATGATACTTATTAAGTGCGATATATGTGCCAGGAACTGTTTTAGCTGCTGGGGAAACAGCAGCAAGTAAAAGACCAAAATTCATACCGCTATAAAATGTATGCAGTGCATTTTGGTATACATAGGCGTTGTGAAATGATTACCACAGTAATACCCATCACTTCACATAGTTAACATTTTTTATGTACGATAAGGACATTTGAGATCTAATCTCTTGGTAAATTTCAAGTATTCAGTATGTTACTATTAACTAATACTATACATTAGGTCTTCAGAACTTTCTCATCTTAATAAGAGTTTATACCCTTTGACCAACATCTCCTCATTTCCCCCACACCCCAGGCTGGCCAACTACCATTCTTTTTCCTTGAGTTCAACTTTATATTCCACATATAAGTGAGAGCATGTGATATTTGTCTCTGTATTTCACTGAGCATGTAGTCCTGCAGGTAGGGCACGTCAGATTTGATGAAGGGCAGGGAGTGTGATGGGTGGGTACAGGGTGGTGGGTGGGAGGGTGCACTTGTAGAATGTGACCTGGAGGGAGTTGTCCAGTGCTTTGATCCCTGGCCAGACTGTGAGCCGCCAAGAATGGCAGCACAGAAACAACTTTGACCAGGTGATCTGTGAGCCGGCAGCAGCATGAGTCCTGACCCTTGATCCCCTGAAGGGGCCATGTGGCAGGAAGGGATGGTGCCTGGGTGTGTCAGCAATTTCCTGATGGTGTTAAGAGAAGAGCACTGTTCTGGGAGAGGGTCTCCAGGACTCCTGAGGACTCCTTCTCTCTCCTCCGGTGCCTTCAGTGCCACCTTCACCTGGGTTTTTCTTTTCTAGAAGCTCTCCCTCTTGATCTTAAGTTTATAGGATATGAGGGGTGGGAGGCAAATCCTGATGAGCCCAATATGCGTAAAATCTCCAAGCTGAGAACAGCAGCGAGCGCGCTTTTCCAGCCCCATTACATCTTTTCTCACTAGCCATGTGGCTAGTGACCTAGAGCTTCAGAACCACCCTCCTCTGGAAATGGTGGCACAGAAAATTGTTAGAGTAAACCACATAACCCAGACTCAGGGAGTTTCCCAGCTCTTGACTTCTTTTTTCTCCTTATTAAGCTCCTTAGTTTAAAAAAAAAGACTGAGAAAAATGAACACTTTGCTTGAAGCTTACCTTCCACTTTCTCACTGAGTGTCTCCTGGAGCCTATGCCTCCCAGATCTATTCTTCCAGAGCCCCAAAGCCTTAGGATTCCTGAGAACTGCAATGAATCCCATCCCTGCCTCCCGCTTCTGGATTCCAGCCATTTGGTAGTCTAGGCTGGGGCCGGTGAGGATTGGAAAAGCCACTTGTTGCGTCCTGTCATGCTGTCCACACAGGCCTGTATTAAGGGTGCTGCCTTCCCTCTGGTGCTGGGGGAGGGGAGGGCTTGGGAAGAGGTGAAAGCCACGGCTCTGTCTTAGAGAAACTGAAAAACGCCAGCTTAACAACCTTCGTACGTGATGACGGGTGTGAGGCCGCAGAACAGAGGGTGTGGTGAGGCCTGCTCGGCTCTGTTCGGCCTCCTGAGGACTGGTCTTAAGCAAGACCTTGACCGCTCACCCCGGGCAATTCCTTTCCTCCTGCACTGGGCGGCTGCGTGGGGCCGGGGTTACAGTGGCCTGGCCACCTCCTCAGCACTGCCCGTGCCTTCCTCATCCGCCGCAAGTTCGTGGGGTTTGAGGTGTAGGAGATGCGGATTCAGAAGCTGCAGCTGATGAGTGGGTCCCAGTGCTGATCTCTTCGAGGTCCTCGGGAGCTGTGGGCCACAGGCTGAAAGGGATGTGCGCAGAAACTAGTCCCAGGTAGAGGACGCGCCCTCACTTCTCGCCTTTGCCTTCAAGAAGTGGTATTTGATGTTTCAGATAGAACACTGCACCACGTGGGAAGGAAAAGGGAGTGTGGGGAAGGGTTAATTAAGTGGTTTGTTTCCCTTACAGCCAATCTAGGCCTCCTCACCAATCTCAGTATTACCTTCTATCCATGTGGGGGCCTCAAACACTTAGAACCCATGCTGGTTAGTATGTGCTCTATAAGGAGCTGAGCCTCAGTGCGCTTGGCTTCCTGAGGTCGCTGTAAAAGCTGCCACAAACTGGGTAGCATAGAACAGACGTGCATTTTCACAGTTCAGGAAGCCAGAAGTCCAAACTCAAGGTGCTGGCAGTAGATTCCTGCTGGAGGCTCTGCCGGAGAATCTGGGCCATGCCTGTGTCCCAGCTTCTGGTGGTTACACATGGTCCTTGGCATTCCTTGGCCGGTAGACACATTACTCCCATCTCTGCCTCCACACCCATCAGCTTCTCTGTGTGCTCTCCTCTTCCAGGGACACCAAGGCCAAAACCCCAGGAGTAGCCTTCGCCTACATCCCTTTGCCACAGGCTGCCCCCTGTATCATTGTCAGGAACGCCTGCAGTTGAAAAGGCTCACCAGGACTGGTGGTAAGAGGGGGAGGCAGTGTGGACAGCCTGCGGGAAGGGGGTCTGAAGCGTTCCTGCCTGTACCGGCTCTTCCATCAGTGCTCTTCCCCCATCCTGTACTGCTTCCCCCACACCGCAGGGCCGGGCTGGGGTGCCTGCCGGGTCCCACATGGACACTCAACCCACTGGCACTGTCCTCACTGTAGATCTGCCCAACAGGAACACTTCTTACCATCAAAAGAAGTACCACACATACTTGAAACATCTATTCGTGTAATACGAATAATAATTGCAGTACCTGTTACAACCACTTGGGTGTATGGAATGTCCATTAAATAAAACAGGTTAGTTTCAAGGACCACAGTGGGGCAATTCATTTTTGTTGTATCAACTTTTTTTTTTTTTTTAAGATTTTATTTATTTGACAGAGCGTGCGCACAAGCAGGGGGAGCAGCAGAGGGAGAGGGAGAAACAGGCTCTCTGCAGAGCAGAGAGGCTGATGAGGGGCTCACTCCCAGGACCCTGGGATCATGACCTGAGCTGAAGGCAGCTGCTTAACCGACTGAGCCACTTAGGCACCCTGTTGTATCAACATTCTTAACAGAGACAAGTGATTCATTCCATCTTGTGTACAGTTCTGTTCTTTCGTTAGGAAACTCACTTAGACAGAGAAAATACAGCCCTATGTTATTGCAGCTTTTAATCTATCCATGTACTATTCAGATAATTAACCTATCATTCAATTTTGTATTTACTTCTTTAAAATATTGTTAGGCTATATTCCATTCATAGATATGAGTAACATCCAGTTTTACATACAGCTCCATCCTTCCTTTGAAGACATTTGTTTTGTAACAACATTCCATTTGTATAAATATGTATCTTGTCTATACCTGTATCCCTTCACCGCATACACGGATTTGTTATACCAACACAACATTCAAATAGATACATAATATATCACCCAATCCTCTGGCAGGAAAAAAAAAAAGAACTTTATCTGAACCTCATACCTTACACACACACACACAAAATCTCGAGGGGCACCTGGGTGGTTCAGTCAGTTGGGCAGCCGACTCTTGATTTCGGCTCAGGTGGTGATTTCAGGGTTCTGCGATGGATCCCTGCGTCGGGCTCCCCGCTCAGCACGGAGTCTGCTTAAGACTGTCTGCCTCTCCCCGCCTGCACCTCCACTCGCACACTCTAATGGGTAACTCTTAAAAAAAAAAAAACAACTCAAAAGGGATATAGATTTAAATGTACAGCATAAAATTATAAACATTTAGAAGATAACATATGATAAAATCTTTGGGCTTGAAGAGTTCTTAAGACAGGACACCAAAACATCATCTACCAAAAACCAGGCCCAAATGATGATGTTTACTTTATCATTTACAGTTTACTGCTCCGTATCATGGAGGGCTAAGTAGCATTAAGAAGGAATAAATTACTGACACGTGCAAGAACTTGACTGGATCTCAGGGGAATCGCATTGAGTGGAAAAGGCCAATTTCAAAAGGTCACACGCTATATGATTTCATTTATATAATATTCTTGACATAACAAAATTAGAGGGGACTAAGAGAATAGATTAGTGGTTGCCAGGGGTTAAAGGTGGGGGATAGGGTTAGGGACAGCTATAAAGGGAAAACATGGCACAGAGCCTGATGGTGGGTAATAGTTGTGCGTCTCTCTAAATTTAAATTCGATTAATTTACATACAATGTATTAGTTTCAGAGGTAGAGGTCAGTGATTCATCAGTCTTACATAACACCCAGTGTTCATCACTTTTCCTCCTTAATGTCCATCACCCAGTTACCCCATCCCCCTCACCCTGCTCCCCTCCAGCAGCCCTCAGTTTGTTTCCCATGATTGAGCCACTTACGGTTTGTAGTCGTGTGTCTTGATTATGTTGGTTACATCAGTCTACACATGGTAAGATTGATGAGAACTATACACACATATAAAGGACTGCATGTAAAACTGGTGAACTAGGACTCTGTGAATTGTCCCAATGTCAATTGTGTGAATTTCAAAAAGCTAAGCAAATAAGTCAAGAGATAAAGACATGATTTCACTCGTATGTGGAATTTAAGAAATAAAAGAGATGAATGTAGTGAGGGGTGGGAGGAAGAGAGGCAAACCATAAAAGACTCTCAATTCTAGAGAACCAACTGAGGGCTGCTGGAGGGGAGGTGGGCAGGGGGATGGGGTAAATGGGTGATGGGAATTAAGGAGGGCACTTGCGATGAGAACTGGGTGTTATATGTAAGTGACACATCTCTAAATTCCACTCCTGAAACTAATATTATACTATATATTAACTGGAATTTAAATAAAAACTTGAAACAAATTTTATTTATTACCATTTTTAGTGCTCCTAAAAAAATTGGGAGACTTGGAACAACATACCTCAGCCATGGGATGGTGAGATACACAGAGACTGGAACGGGGTGGTAAAGTTCAGCTGGGATTCTACTAACAGTAGGTGGGAGTATCAGCCAATCGATTGAGGGCATTCTTATTTTTTTCCCCAACAGTTTCATGACGCAAAGCCAGAATATACTATTTTTCCCAGTCTAGCCCTATCTGCCTTACAGTTAGTAACAGACACCTAAAGCCAGACTCAAGAACTATCTTAGTAAAGTTTAAGCTCAAAGAGCATGTATTCACAAGTGGATACAAGGTTATCTACTGCCAGCACCGTTTAGAGTAGCCAAAGAACGGAGCGGCCCAAATACGCACCAACGGACAGTACATCCATACAACGAAATACTGTACACAGAAAAAACGGCCCCTGGATTTGAGAGATTAGTGTGAAAAAAGAATGTAAGATATCTCCATAAATTATATTTATTACATGTGGAAATGGCATTTTGACTGTATTACATTAAATAAAATATAGCATATGAACACTGTATTTCTAAGGTATGGAAGCAACCTAAATGTCTATCAGGAGATGAACAACAGGGGCGCCTGGGTGGCTCAGGTGGTTAAACATCTGCCTTCGGCTAAGGTCATGATCCCGGGGTCCTGGGATTGAACCCCACATTGGGCTCCAGGGAGCCTGCTTCTCCCCTCTCCCCACTCCAACCCCCTCACTGCTGGTGCTTTCTCTCTCTAATAACTAAAATCTAAAAAAAAAAAAAAAAGATGAACAGGTAAAGAAAATGTGCTCTACACATCCAGTGGAATATTGTTCAGCCTTAAAAAAATAAGGAAACCTTGCCATATGCAACAACATGGCTAAAACTGAAGGACATTATGCTAAGTGAAATAAGCCTGTCACAGAAGCACAAATACTGCATGATCTCACTTGTATGAGGTATCTAAAGGGTCGAACTCACAGCCTAGAACGATGGCTACCAGGAGCTGGAGGGAAATGGGGAGTTGCTGCTGAACAGGCGTGAAGTTCCACGGATACAAGATGAGTCAGTTCTCCCTGTGGTTAACCATACTCTATCGTACACCTAAACGTGTGTTAAAAGGGTAGATGTCAGGGGCGCCTGGGTAGCGCAGTCATTAAGCATCTGCTTTCAGCTCAGGGCGTGATCCTGGCGTTCCCGGATCAAGTCCCACAACAGGCTCCTCCGCTGGGAGCCTGCTTCTTCCTCTCCCACTCCCCCTGCTTGTGTTCCCTCTCTCGCTGGCTGTCTCTCTGTCACATAAATAAATAAAATCTTAAAAAAAAAAAAAAGGGTAGATGTCAAATTCAGTGTTTTTACCAAAAAAACACACACACCACCCCAAAGGGCACAAGGAGTCTTTTGGAGGTGATGTTTATTACCTCGATTGTGGTGATCATTTCACAGGTATACGTATGCTCAAACCCATCAAATTGTACACGTTAGCTACGCGCAGTTTTATGTAACAATTACACTTCAGTAGAGCTACCCTTGGCTTTTACTTTAATGTGGACAGAAGCAAGTATAGAATTACATATGCGGCTTGCGTCGTATTTGTACTGGATTCCTCTGTGCTAGACAGACATGTACTGAAAGCAGGGCACAAAGACCCTGGGGCTGGAAAGACTTCCCTATATATCCTTCTACTTATCGGTGTATCATTTTTTAAGATACTTGTGGAATTTTTGAACAAATTTACTGAAAAATCAACTTCAGCAGTTATTATACTGGTCAGACTCAGAAATCCTGAATTCTTAGTTGCCAGATTCTTGGCTGGTGGAAAACTCAAATACCCTTGAAAAAACTCCAGAGTAACCAAGTCACATCGTCACTGAGCTCAAGGTGTATTTTGTTTTAATCTGGTAGTTCTCCTAACCCAAAAGGCCACATGGAGTTAAATGACATCCAGTTTCACCTTGATGTTCATAGCGGCCAGTTCAGCTACGAAATACCGGAAGACGTAAGGCACAGAAACGGTGTCGATAGTGTCGCTGCGATCACACAAAGTACAGCTGTATTTCCTGTTGCGCATGGCCGACCAAGAAGGGGGTGGCTTCTCCAACAGCGGAGAGAGTAAACTACCACACTTCACGCACACGTGGGCTACCGAGCGATCCGAACAGTTGAAGAGGCGGTCATGGAGGAGAAAAGAGGTACCATGAGCTAAAAGAGCATCCCGCTCCATCTCCCCAAAACGGATGCCACCCTGGACATTTCTTCCTCCAATAGGCTGGTTCGTGACTTTGTCTCTGGCTCCCGTGGTTCTAACCTGGAATTTGTCCGAGACCATGTGGCGTAGACGCTGATAATAAACCACGCCTATGAAAATGTCTGCTTCCAGTTCTATCCCGCTGATGCCGCTGTACAGCCTCTCGGTGCCGTAGAAGTTGTAGCCAGCGGCTTTTAACAGCTCGCCGAAGTACTCTAAGGCCGAGGGCTCCTCTGAAAACGTGAAGGGTGTCGCATCGTGGCACAGACCGTGCAGAGCAGCAGACTTCCCTGCCATGCTTTCAATTAACATCCCGATGGTCATGCGCGAGGGGAAGCCGTGAGGATTGAACAGGATGTCGGGGACCATCCCGCTCTCGGTGAACGGCATGTCCTCCGCTGGCCACAACCTGCTCAAGATGCCCTTCTGCCCGTGGCGACTAGCGAATTTATCTCCGATAGTTGGGTTCCGGGGGACTCTCATCGTGATGCAAATACACTTGAACTTCCCACTGCCGGTGTCATTACTGCACACTTTGATGTTATCCACAATGCAATTTTCTTTACTCCTGGGGGAAAAAAAGCAGACGGAAGGTCAAACTGTTTTCTTTAAAATGACAAAGACACCTAAGTTTTATTGACATAATTAGTGCTTCATCTTCGTAAGGGATATTTGTAAAACTTACTCTCACATCTATTCTCCAGTCCAAATAGAGTTGGTATCCCTCAGAGTGTTTACAAACAGGGCTACCATTCTGTTCGCGACCTAACTCTGCTCATCTGAAAGGACAGCAACAGAGACCACCAGAACACGATTACGAAGACCNNNCTGCTGAAACCATTTCATAGATGTCAAATAAGCTACACATTTTTTACTTTGAACAAGAGGCATCATGAACTTGACTTTTTTAGCTAGGGAAATCCCTAACAATATGCATGAGAGAGATGATCAAGTCTGAATGGCCTAGTTTTAAAAGTCACAGGCAGCCTGTCAAATCATAACAGACAAGAGAAGTAGAAAAACAAAGGCCGTCCAGCAGACACAGAACCTTGTCTCATATAAGAGACGCCGATTCAGTTATGACTGAGTTACTAACTGAGCTACCACTTATATCTTCTCCAAAATTCTCCTGTTACAAGATAACTTTCACTGACCTCCGCAATTTCAGTGAGAAACAGCCTTTAAAAAAGAGCACTGGGGGGCGCCTGGGTGGCATAGCGGTTAAGCGTCTGCCTTCGGCTCAGGGTGTGATCCCGGCGTTATGGGATCGAGCCCCACATCAGGCTCCTCTGCTATGAGCCTGCTTCTTCCTCTCCCACTCCCCCTGCTTGTGTTCCCTCTCTCGCTGGCTGTCTCTATCTCTGTCAAATAAATAAATAAAATCTTAAAAAAAAAAATTTAAAAAAAAATAAAAAAGAGCACTGGGTACCCGAACTTACTTATAGTACGTCACGAAGCTTTCCCCGGTGTTGAGGTTCAGGTAGCTATAATACGGCTCTCCGTACTGTAGCTGTGCCCCGATAAACGGCAATCCGTCATCGTCCAACTTCTGCAAAACCCGCGGGTCACCAGGTTTGACTCCAAACACCAGACTATCATCTCCTTGTTTAATTTTTTCAGAAAGATCTATGAACTCAGACTTGTAGACACTTCCATGGGCAAAGCCTCGTTCCCAGGAGGCCTTATTCACAATCTACAAGGTCAAAGAATCATTCATTTAAGAGACTGCGGCCAAATGGGGATTTTCACAATAAAAATGGTTAGAATTAAAATACTTGGTTTAGGGTAACTGGCATTCTACTCTAAAAACTCCAAATTTTCAGGAGCGCCTGCATGCTTAGTCAGTTAAGCATCTGCCTTTGGCCTAGGTCCTGATCCCAGGACCCTTGGATCGAGCCCCGTGGCAGGCTCCCTGCTCAGTGGGGAGTCTGCTTTTCCCTCTCCCTCTCCCCTCCCCACTGCTTATGCTCTCTCTCTCTCAAAGAAATAATAAGTAAAATCTTAAACAAAACACTCCACATTTTCCAAGCCACCTCACTATTAAAACCCACTTATACATGGCTTACAACCTAATCATGCATAAATATAAAAGGTAGATTTATCCAAGACTATATTCATTCAATATCTACTCATACTATGCACTCAAATACGCACAATATATGCATATCTGAATATTTAGTGACTATCCCTCAGGGCTTGCCAGTTTCAATGGAGACGAGCAATTAATCATTTGACAGAGTGCTCACATGCCAGGACATAGAAAAACAGTAAACAGAAAGTTGAAAATTAAAAGGAATGTACATCTCTTGGTAGAACTTACCATGGCATCTTCCATATCGTAGCCAGTGTAAGAAATAACAGCAACGATGGCATTTGTCCCAATTGGATAGTTATCCATGTCATAGTAATCATACATGTATGGTCTCACTAAGGGGCTTTGTGGAGTCTGAAGACGATACAGTTTATTATCTGATCGAGCTTGGTAAGTAAGAAGTGGAAAGCCCATGGTTTGCTTCCCTACAAAGGGAAAAAAACCCTTAGCATCTTGTTTTTTCCCCTTGATTATAAAGGTCATATATTAAATTGGAAACAATAAAACATTCACCATAGGGGAATGATTAAATCCATCGTGGTGGTTCTGCTCACTGCAGACTAATACACGGCCTGAATGAAGCAGAACCACACGTATCCATGTAAGCAGACCATGAAAACAATGCTGAGAAAGCACAGGAGGACATTAACATTATACGATCTATGTACATTTGTAACACATCCCAGACAATGCCATACTAGTTTGTGGACATGTGTACAACGTAAGAAAAACATAAAAAGGGGATAATACAGGATATATATAAACTACAGGGTATTACTAGTGGAGGAAGAGAAGGGGTGAAAAGGGGACAGTAACCATTATCAGATTACTTTCTTAAACACACAGTGCAAAATGTCAATATTTGTTAATTCTGGGTGTGGGGTACACAGGGTAGGGAAGTTTAAGACTTCTTTCTACTACTTTACATTATAGAGAATCAATCTGAAACAAAATGATTTTTAAGACTATATGTGTGTGTGTGTGTGTGTGTGTGTGTGTGTATATATATATATGTGTGTGTGTGTGTGTGTGTGTATATATAATTTTAAAATATAGAAAAGGAGACTTCCAGCTTCCAGTAACAGAAGGCTACTCCTACAAGACCACATTCAGCACATAAGACCCAGAACAATACAAAACAAAAAACCACCACAGGGCGTGCGCGCATGCCCACGCCCACCCACACCCACACCCACACCCAGAGTCTGAAAGCACTGGAGAGTAACCAAAAGCAGTGAGAACTGGAGAGTCATTTACACTTGGACAAAAGAAACGGAACACAGTGAACTACTAGCTTTTTCAGTTTTTAATGTTTTTCTTTGTTTTGGCCTGATGGTGCAGTCACTACAGTGGCTACAACCTAGATAGAAACCTACAGTTTTACTAGCTTGAAGAGCCAAGGAATAGAGTTCAGAACACAACAGCAACTGGATAGTAAGGGGGGAAGTTTTAGAAACGAAAAACCATAAAGGGAGACCCTTACATTCTACATATAAACTGAGTCCAAATCTTTGGTGGACTGAACTCTGTATGCATGGGACAGATCTAAGCACCCCCCTAAGGCTAAAAGAACATACTTTAACCCCTGTGTTCAGCTACCTATCAGTTGAATCTAAAAACCAGTCCTCTTCAAAGGAACATAACAGAACCCAGAGTCTTAAAACCTATCACTCACAATGTTCCTGATATGATCCAACAGTACTAGAAATACAAAGAAACAGGAAAACACAACCCATACGCAAGAAATAATGTAATCAATGGAGATTAATCCTGAGATGACCAAGATGTTGGAATTAGCGGGGTACCTGGGTGGCTCAGGTCGAGCCCCACGTTGGGCTCTCTGCTCAGCAGGGAGTCTGCTTCTGCTTCTCCCTCTCCCTCTGGGTACGAGAGCACTCTCTCTCTAATAAATGAATAAATAAATCTCAAAAAAAAGGTGTTAGAATTAGCAGACAATGGTTTTGTTTTTGTTTTTTTAAGATTTTATTTATTTATGTGACAGAGAGACAGCCAGCGAGAGAGGGAACACAGCAGGGGGAGTGGGAGAGGAAGAAGCAGGCTCATAGCAGAGGAGCCCGATGTGGGACTCGATTCCGGTACGCCGGGATCACGCCCTGAGCCGAAGGCAGACGCTTTAACGACTGCGCTACCCAGGCGCCCCAGACAATGGTTTTTAAAAACGTGTTACAACTATGCTCAAAAAGATAAAGGAAAATATGTTCCCAAAGAAGACAGCAATCTCTGAGAAAACAAAGTACAAAAAAGAAACAAACGGAAAATCTAGGCAGAAAAATTAAGTATCTGAAATAGAATGAAAAGTGAGGGTAATGATAGATCAATAAAAATGATCCAGTCTGAAGAGAGAGAAAAAAAAGAAAAAAAGGGAACAGAAACCCCACGGTTTACAGGGCAATATCAAAAGGTTTAACATGGATGACACATACGGAAATCTCAGAGGTATGAGAGAATGGGGCAGAAGCAGTGTTTCTAGAAATAATGGCAGAAAACTACAAATTTGATGAAATCTTTTATTTTTTTATTCTTTTAAAGATTCTATTTATTCATTCGACAGAGAGACAGCCAGTGAGAGAGGGAACACAAGCAGAGGGAGCGGGAGAGGAAGAAGCAGGCTCATAGTGGAGGAGCCTGATGTGGGGCTCGACCCCAGAACGCTGGGATCACGCCCTGAGCTGAAGGCAGACGCTTAACGACTGCGCCACCCAGGCGCCCCTGAAACCTTTTAAAACAGATTTTAGAAGACCAGTAAAGCCCAAGCACAAAGAACATCATATCTAGCATATCATACTCAATCGGCTACAAACCAGATACAATGAGAAAATCTCAGGGACGGGAAAATAACCACTATATACAAGCAAATGACGACACATACCCACTGACTTCCAGCACAAATGACAGAGACCAAGAAGAGACCCAGGAGTATCTCTTAAGTGTGGAAAAATTATAACTGTCAAATCAGAATCGTACATCCAGTTCCAAGCGAAGACAAACAGAGACATTTTCAGAGAAATACAAACCAAGAGGATTTGTAGCCAGCAACCTGAACTATAAAAAAAGTGCTAAAGGAAGGTTTTCAGGCTCAAGGGATACGACACTTAATGAAAACCGGAATCCTCAGGAGGCAGGCAGAGCACCGGAAGTGGTGAGGCGTGGGTGACAACAGCTTGTGTTCTTCAAAAATCAATTCACAAGATCTCAGACAAATCCAAATCGATGAACGTTCCACGAAATAAATTACCCTTTTGTTCAAAAATGTCATTGTCAAGAAAGACAAAGGCCAAGGATCTAATTTAAAAGACTAAAGAGATGCGACAACTAAATGCGACATGTGATCCTGGACTGGGTGCTACACAGAAAAAAATGTGCCATAACCGGTATTTTTGGGTCAAAATCTGAGTAAGGACTACGAAGCAGTATAATGACATCGATGTTAAACTGCCTGATGTTAACACTTGCCCTTGTTATATGCAGGAAAACACCCTTACTGTCAGGAAACGCACAATGAAATATTTAGGGCTAGAGGGGCATCGGGTCTGCAACTTACCTCCAAATGAAAAACAGTACACGTGGGACAAAATGTTAACAGAATCCACATAAAGGGCTTACGGGAGTTCTTTGTGCCATGCTCACGACATTTCTCTGAGTTTGAAATGATTTCACAATAAAAAAGTTACAAGCGCCTTTCTTGTGTGGATACCACCCCCCCCCTTACCCATCTGGCACTGGTACATGTTGCGAGGACTCTGGTTGTGATCGGAGAAAGGGATGAAGTTGGCGATCACACTCAGCAGGCTGTGAGGGAAGAGCTCCTGGTGAGTGGTAACTCCAGCCGAAACCTCATCCTCAAAGATGGCAACGTTCAGGAAGATCTGGAAAAGAGGAAGGACGAGGAAGTTCACGGCACAGAACGACTGCTAACATACTGACTCTTCCTCTCTCAGAGTTTAAGGCTCAAAGACGAACGAAAACCTTCCCCACTCAGCATCATGAGCACTGATAGGATCCATTGGGAAGCACAGGGAGGCTTCCAGTCAGAACTACTGTTTGCCTGACACATTTCATCCTAAATCCACCCCGGTCCAACGGTGAAGCACAGGAAGAAAGACATTTTAAGGTAGCACAAAGCCCACAGTTTCGCAACTGCAAAGACGTAGGCAAATATTGTAAGTCTCACCGAATGTTCGCACCTCACCACCTGAGGCAGAGCCAGATGCAAAGGAGCTGGGCAGGATGGGAAGGCAGGTAATGTGACCGCCCACCGTCTCCCTCAATGTGTGAGCAGAGTGAGGGGCCATGCGAAAACGGCTCTGTGCTGGTCACAGAGAAAGCAGAAAGTGAGTTCTGATTTTCTTTCAAATGCCCAATTGTTATTAAACAATGACAACACTTTATTTATAAAAAGATTTTTTTTTTTGAGAGAGAGAAAGCAGGCAGCAGGGGGAGGGGCAGATAGAGAGGGAGAGAGAATCTGAAGCAGACTCCCCACTGAGCAGGGAGCCCGATGTGGGGCTCGATCCCACAACCCTGAGATCGCGAGCTTAACCAAAATCAAGAGTTGGCCGCTTAACTGACTGAGCCACCCAGGTGCCCCGATAACACTTGTAAAATACAGTGGTTACTAAGTCTCCGCAAGTTGTACACTACACGAGCACACACAGGCACCAATCACGATGCTCTACGGACCTGCTCCATGGTTCCAATTAGTTCTTCTTTGCCGAATTCCAAGTTGTGCACAGGCCGCACCAGTCTACAAGGAGTGGTAAAGAGGAACAATCCTGGGTACAGACTTGGTTTTCCTGTCATGGGGATAAGGGCCACTTCCATCCAGGGAGGAATTCTTTTTTCTCTCAACACCTGTTTTCAACAAAGAGAGAGTTTAATTAAGCAGGAGTGATGTGTTTTTCATCTATCCCCTGCCACCCAGGAGGTGGGCAGAATGGGAAAGGAGGTCAAATATAAAAAGCAGTATCAGGAAATTAGTTATGCCAGTAACAACCTAGTGCCCTGCCAGTCTCATCACCACACAGAATGCCACTCACCCAGTATCCACAGTTGGCAAAAGCCCTGCCTTCTGGGGGGCTCAGCCCCATTATGCGGCAAAATGGTAACAGGGGAGGATGGGGGAAAGGTAAACCGAGAAGGTGCGTGTGAACACACTAAGTGAAACTTTGTCCTCCGATGTCTAGAATATAGTACGTGAATAGAACATAGTACTATATACAGAATATGTCTAGAATATAGTACTGGTTTTATTTTAAACTGTGTTCAATGAAAAGGCCCTTCCACCTGGAATTTAAAAAACAAAACAACAAAACTTCTATTAATCAACTTCTGGGTAAAATACAAACCCATATTACAGTCCTGTGAAAAAATAATGAAACCTATATATCAGAACTTAAGGGGAGTCACATAATCGAGTCTTCAAGAAAACTAGATGGATTAAAATCTTAATGCAAAAGCTAAAAAAAAAAACCACCAAAAAACAGACACATATACACACAAAACCCCAAGTTAACAAAGATAAAACTTGAAATTAATGAGGTATAAGTACTGAAAAAGGTTCAAAGCACAAATCAAAATTCTTGGTTCTTAAAAAAGGAAAAAAAAAAATCAACAAACACCCCTTGCTTAACCTAATCAAGGGAAAAAAGGGGGGACACACACAAATGTACGAAGAAATGACAACCGGAAAAAATCCAATGAAACTAAATTTTAAAATCAGGGGTATACTCTGCATACCTCTAAGAAATCAAGATGAAATGGATAAAATGCAGTTTACTAAAACAGACCTCAATAGAGGTAGAAAGCCTTTTAAAAGATGATCAATTTCCATATTAGAAATAAAGGTATCCAGGGGCACCTCGGTGGCTCAGTCAGTTAAGCATCTGCCTTCAGTTCAGGTCCTGATCCCAGAGTCCTGGGATCGAGCCCCACATCGGGGTCCTTGCTCAATGGGGAGTCTGCTTCTCTCTCCCTCTACCCTTCCACCTGCTTGTGCTCTGTTTCTCTTTCTCTCAAATAAATAAATAAAGTCTTAGGGGAAAAAAAGAAAAAAGAAAGAAAGAAAGATATCCAGAAACTACACCCAAAAAAGTACTAGAGCCAGATGGTTTCACAGGGGAATTCTAGCAGACTTAGGACCAGATAACCCAATGATCCATACACTGTTCCAGGGCATTGAAAAGAAGGGAAAACGTCCTAATTCTTTTTATAAAGCAGATACTTAGGTCAATTAAAAAAATACACCATGACCAAGTGGGATTTATTCCAGGAAATTAGGATTCATTATTCATCACTGTTATTAGAGAACGATGACTATTAGGGAATAAACTAATATAATACACTCAGTGTGCATCTAAGGGAATTTATTACAGATTTTCCACCAAACACACCCAAGAATGAAACACGGAATTACCGTATGATCCAGCAGTTCCAATTCTAGGTAGACACCCAAAACCTGAAAGCAGGGACTCGAACAGGTACTTGTACACCCAGGTTCATAGCAGCATTATGGCATGATAGCCAGACAGCAGAAGCAACCCAGGTGTCCACCAGTGAATGAATGGCTAAACAAAATGTGCTGGTGTATACCACGGGATACTCCTCAGTCTTAAAAAGGAATGCAATTCTGACCCATGCTGCAACATGGATGAACTTGGAAAATATGCTGAGTGAAAGAAGCCAGACACAAAGGGACAAACATTGTTGTATGATTCCACTGACATGAGGTACCTAGCAAAGTCAGAGTTCACGAAGAAAAGCAGAACAGTGGTTACCAGGAATTAGGGAAGGGGGAAACGGGGAGCTCCTGTTGAATGAGTACACAGTTTCAGTCTGGGATGATGAAAAACTTCAGGAGATGGATAGGGTCATTCTATTTGACTTTTTAAAAATAAACTTTCAAGCGGCGCCTGGGTGGCTCAGTCGTTAAGTGTCTGCCTTCTGCTCAGGTCATGATCCCAGAGGCCTGGGATAGAGCCCTGCATCGGGCTTCCTGCTCAGCGGGAAGCCTGCTTCTCCCTCTCCCACTCCCCCTGCTTATGTTCCCTCTCTCGCTGTCTCTCTCTCTGTCAAATAAATAAAATCTTTTTAAAAAATAAATAAAATAAACTTTCAAGAGTGAACTTATATCTTATGACTCATATCTTGCCTATCTTTAATATTACTTGAAACATAAAAAAGATATTTTGAGGCCCCCTATATGCCACTAGTATTTACAAAACAAAAAAAGTTAAAATTTGTTAGACTGGGGCCTCAAGGAAACTACCCAAAAAAATGCCTTCGGGTTAAAGGATCTGTCGCGATGCCGACCTACGAGGCCAGCACAAGACAAGACTCTACCACTGTAGGGGAAGCACGGGCACTTCTGTATAATTTTTTTTTTAAAGATTTATTTATTTGACAGAGAGAGCGCACAAGCAGGGGGACTGGCAGCAGAAGGAGAAGCAGGCTCCTGCTGAGCAGGGAGCCTGACTCGGGACTCGATCCCAGGACCCTGGGATCATGACCTGAGCCAAAGGCAGATGCTTAACTGACTGAGCCACCCAGGTGCCCCCGGGCACTTTTGGAATTAGCTTCTGACCTCCAGACCCCCTGACCACTCTAGACGGCCCTGGGGCTACCTCAACAATGAGAAAACGACTGACAAACTAAGATCAAGGCATAGGACAATTCACAAAGACCCCAAATCACCTTAAAACGTCGGAGAGAATCTGCAATGCTAGGCGCGAGCTCCTTATCCACCCAGCCAACCATGACGCCATCCAGCAGGACGGGGTAGCACTCGCCGTAGGGTCGATGTGGAGCTCCGTCAACCGGAGTGACGCCTGGCGAAGTGAACAAACAGAACGCTCACGTCGCGATGCTTTTCCCTACCGCCAGCATTCCCTCCAGAGGGGCTCAGCAACCGCTTCGTCATTCTAGACCTCTAGTGCTCGTCTCTAAGCCAGAACATTTCTGTATCACTTGAGTGTTTCTAAATCACTTCAGCAAGAACACACGGAGCAACTAGTGACTCTGTCAGGGGGGTGGGGGGGAAGAGCAGCTGGGGGACAGGGATGTAAGAGAGGCTTTCCCTTCTCTACCTTCTACATTTTGATCTGAACCATGTCAACGGATTAACCTTCCCCCCAAAACCTAACTAGATTTGATCCTCATTATTTGTGGATTCCACACCTGTGAGTTTGCCTACTTGCTAAAATGTATTTGCTTTTGTGGTCATTCCAGGACATTCTACCAAGGCAGAGAGAGCAGCTAGAAGGTCCCCAGGAACAAAGGCTATGTCTCTGATGACATCAGGGTACAGACTAGACAACTCCTTTTTAACTGTCTTCCTGAAAAATGACACTGGTTTTCCTACTTGGAGATGCAGCGGTCGAGCCACCAGATGCAGGGAGAGTAACCCAAAATGTTATTTCTGATATTAAATGCTGAATGCTGCTTTATTTCAAATGCTTTGACATCTTTTGGGGAGATGGTGGTGGTGAAAGAACAAAACTACAATATTTAATTTCTCCTTCACTCATTCTCAAAAAAAAAAAAAAAAAAAAACAAAACAAAAAAAAAAACACCACCACCTGACCTATATTAGAGCCAAGAGACCAGCCCAACTCCTGCCCAGAAGAAGAAACAGAATTCTTGCAGGAATTCTCCGTTCAGCCCCCAAAGAAGCAAACCTTAATAGTTCGCACCTGTTAAAACCCACACCCCCAAACAAGACGGCTTCTGGCTGCACCCCACATACCCAAGCTGCACAGCAAAGCGGGAACAGACGCCGTGTATACAAACTGTGTGACGACCTCGCACACAGCAGTCAAGTGGTTCATGAGGCCACAGGGCTCCCCGTCTGGGGTGTGTACGGGACACAGGAAGCCCCAGGACTCCGGCAGCAGCCTGCGTACCGTGGTGGTCCTCATCTTGGCAAAATCGGCCCCTCTGTGCACACAGCGGAAATGGGAGAGATAGCGTATGAAGTTCAGCTTATCAGCCACAACACAAAGGCCAGAATCTTGCAGGAAGCCAAGACCTTCATAAAACAAAAATCGTTCAGAAACAGGCTCAACTTAAAAACACAAGTCTATTTTAATTTGAGGCTCTGAGGACAAACACCTCAGGGCATACTATAAATCGCAGAGTGAACTATCACAAAGTTTATTAGCTCTGATGAGTGTGGGAAGAGTTTACGAAACTAGTAGTAAAAAGGCAGTAAAAATCCCGATTTCCCAAATTATATTAGCCCCCCGTGTTCCCTCTCTCCTCTACTACTACCTCCTTTGTGGGAAATATTAAATGACTAAGAAATAGCAAGTAACTAAATGGGATTCATCAGATAGGCTGGAGAATATGTAAGAAGTTTTTAGTCCTAAAAAAATAAATTGCATCAGTACCATCTGTTTTAGAAAAAAAGATTTCTGGGCCCTCAATGACCATGTACGTTTTTCAGGCCCTGGTGATGCACCTGGTTTAGGGACGGGCACGTATCGACAGCCCTCCCAGACTACCTGTGCTGGTAAGCGTTCCTCACAGCTCTACGCTGTCTTTAGTATTCCGGCAGGAGCACAGAGATGCATGTGACAACGAGGAGTGGATTTACGGTCTACAGATGCCTTGTCTCAGGCCCTTCAGACTGATACACACTTGTCAAATCTACAACATGAAATCGGTCTGTACTGAAAGGGACAAGTTCACTTTCAAAGAGGACCTCTCTCAGCAATACATAAATCTCCACTGAGCAAATAAAATGTAACCAAAATGAAGCCAATCGATTTAATTTTACCTGTTTTAGAACGCAGATTCCCAGTGGCAAGAAGATATTCAAATGGCTTTGTAAGGTCTGTTCCCAGATTGAAAATCTTCATCAAATTTTCAGTGTTTATGGACACATTCGTTTTCTGAGCCCTCTTGTCTAGAGCTATTTTAATAGACACTAACCAAGATTCCATTTTTTCCTGAAATAAAATTGAAGCCATTACATTCAAATTATTCATGTTTCGTATTTACTCCCACATAATCTGTACGTCTGCAACAAAGGCCCACTGATTTATACATTTGACATGGAAAACGTCTGGCCTATAAACCTGAAAACCAGCCTTTCAATGCACTAGTGTAGGTCAGGCATTCTTAAGACAGAAGCTGCAAACTCCCGTACATCAGCGTTTCTCCACCTCGGCACTACTGACAGTTTGGCTGGAGAGTTCTTCATGGTGAGGGCCGTGCACCCGCACAGAGGTCCAGCAGTGTCCCTGGCCCTTACCCACTGGACGCCAGTAGCACCCTGAGGCTGTGACAACCCACACTGTCTCCAGGCACCGTCAAATGTCCCTTGGAGTGGGGCAAAACTGCTCCCAGTCAAGATTATTGACACTAAGGGTTTGCTCTGGCTTTAGAAAAGTTTTTCATGAAAATGCTCTTATCAAGCAGTCAGAACAGCATCAACAGGCAGAAACAGGCAACAAAAACAAAGCTTCGAGACCAAGCAGCAGCCCATTGTCCTAACGATAAAAACAACTAAGAAGAGGTTGAAGTCTCCAAATGACACCCAGCATATAAGAGAGCTGACAAACTAGTAGGAAAGACTGACTCTTTCTTCTCCTAGAAATGTGAACACAATGGAAAATAAGACAGAAGAGACAGAAAAGAGGAAAGAAAGACACAAGTGAGCATCGGAGACACCGGCAGCAGCTCTGTAACCCAAGACAGGAGGAGACGGGGGGGAATGAGGAGCTAACCTCTCTCCCTAGTCACACAACTGCCTACTGTCCCTTTGTCGTTAACTTGCTAAGGTGAGCAGCTAGCATTTCTTGGGCAGGTTCTGTATGCTGGCACTTTGCGTATTTAAGCCTCACAACAAACTTTTCCTCAAGAAGCAGTACCTTACGGACCACTTGGGCCAAATGCATTTCAGTAGAATTTTCTAGACTTTAGAAAGACAGACTTTGGGCAGGTGCATAAACCCAACACTTATTCTGAAGACTGAGGCAGTGGCGTGTAATCAAACACATATCTACAGTGGAACGCACAACTGTCACACTAAGTAGAACAATAAAAATTATAAATGGCCTCCGACAGTGCAGGTCAGGTTCTCCTGCCCACTCGTGTTTTCTAGGTGCTAGCACTTTTTGGACTTAGAAATGCAGTCGAGTGACTGGGGACTTGGATGTCAGGGCTGCACCCGACAAAGCAAGAGAAGCCGGAGAGGCATCTCAGAAGCTTCCTGGGAGGTTCACCAGCCCCTCCGGTGCAAGGTTGAGGCGTATAAAGCGGAGCAGACAGTGGCTAGGGCAGGGAGGGGAGACACGGCAGGCAGACACCACAGAAGATGAAGAATGGCGCCCACCCGATCTGTTGTCAAGTTCAGCAAGGGAAGCCTTGCGAGCTCTCTCACTCCCTCGCCATTAAGAAGCCCTCAGAACCAAGCACAGAAATCACAGGACACATCAATCCCTGTGGCAGCACTCAGTGAGATGGCTCATGAAGTCTGCAATTCAGGTGACGTCACTGTCGTGTACCTTCCTGAAGATTCTTACCATGTCGCACACTCAGAGGTTCAGAAGCTTAAAACAAAGCCGGTGCAAAAGCAAGGAAATCACACACGTTAGGCCAGTCACGTGTTATCATTAACGTGATGACTAAGATGTGATGCTGTCTTCACTTAGCCTCTAAGAACCATGAAGGAAATTTCCAAATTTGGTATAAATGAAGATCTCTGATAAAGTCCCTTACTGCTCAGCAAACAGACAAAAAGAAAAGGCAGACTATGTAAAACGCCCAGACCGCAAATCATAAACACACAGGAACAATACTGCCGGAAAGTGCCACACCATTCCACGAGAGGGACAGCCGCCCAGGATGACAGCAGCAGGTGCTTACCTTCAGAAACATAAGGAAGAGCTGACCGGGCGTCAGGACTTCTTGATTCACTAAACTATCAGGATTGTCCTCCATGCACTCTCCTTTGGCTAAGGCAAAGAGCTTCCGGGTCATGAGACAAAGCATATAGAACTTTTCAGTATTGGATTTCAAGTGGATACAGATGCACTGGCTGTCAAAAGAGAAAGCAAAGCTTAAAACCATCCGGCTGCTACTAGAACCTGATGGTCTACTGACCAAGGCGCCCAAGTCCCGTTTACCTAGAAGCGCCTACTCATCGTCAAAGAACTGCTTTTCACCTTCCCTGGCAACATGGCGTGACAAGCACCATGTGGCCATTTACATTTAAATTCATTAAAATTAAATAAACTTCAGAATTCAGGGGCACTTGGGTGGCTCAGTCAGTTAAGCATCTGCCTTCAGCTCAGGTCATGATCTCAGGGTCCTGGGATCGAGCCCCGCCTCGGGCTCCCTGCTCAGCGGGGAGCCTGCTTCTCCCTCTGCCTGCTGCTCCCCCTGCTTGTGCTCTCTGTCTAATAAATAAATAAAATTTAAAAAACAAAAACAAAACTTCAGAACTCAGTTTCTCAGTTGCACTGGCCATTCCAGGGCTCAAGCTGGGACCTGTGGCTACATAAAGGGATGGTGCTAAGAACTATACGGTGGTTACAGAACACGGAGTCCTTGCCTTGGGGAAAGAAAGGGCCATGGTGCCCACAACTTTCAGATGTTGCAGAAAGAAAACCGTTTATCCACGTGCAGAGAAATTAAGAAAGCAAATATAGTAAAAATGATAACAACTGGTGAACAAAGTGTCCACTGTACTATTTTTGCAGCAGTTCTGGAAGCTTGAAGTTGTGTCAAAACGTAAGTGTAAAAGTACAATACAATAAAATGAAACTACCATAAAAAGAAAAGGTGAGGATGGCCAGAGAAACAGAGCTGGCCCCTCCTTCCTTAGGCCACAATCCTACCCGCAGGGCCGTTCTGAGTCCCAGACGACCCACCAGCCCTGTAACTACAATCAATACAGAGAACCACTGACGGCTTCCGTGCCACAAAAAGCAGTGTAAGCAAAAGCACACATACTTAAACAGAAACTCGGCAGCTTGCTCATTCGGGTACCAGTCAGGAAGACTGAGCTTCACTCTGAAGCGTTCCCCTAGGTAGTTAAGGACCTGTTTTTGTGTAGAACAGCCCTCTTCCATCACGATCCTCAACATCTGAGAAACAGAGTTCCTAAAGAAAGAGTCCTCCTCTTTGCCTTTGATGAGCTCCTGAAAAATCTGATAATCAGAGAAGCTGACAAGTGCCTAGAACAGAAAAAAAGGTTTTCTTTTGAATTGCCCGTAATAACTAAACCATTTCACCCGTTCGGTAACAATTCTGTATTTTTCTAATACCCGAGAAAAATTAGCACTCCACTATTGGTGAATCGAAATGAACTCTCCGAGATAAGGCCTGGCTTGTATGATAAGAAGACGGCAAGATGGCTCCAGTGATCCTTGCCTTCTGGTACTCCCAGCCTTACACAGCCTCCTCCCACACTAAGTCAGTGCCGGCCCGTGTGACCGAGACAATATGGTGAAAAAGTGGATGTGTGACTCTCAAGGACAGATCATAGAGGGGACTGTGGGTTCAGCCTTGCTCTCCTGGGGAAGACAGCTACCTCAAGTAGCCTGCAGAAAGGCTCACATGGAGAAGAACTGGGACCTCCTGCCAACAGCCCGCACTGATGTGCCAGCCGTGAGTGACCACCTTAGAAGTGGACCCTCCGGCCCTGGTCAAGCAGCCCCTACTGACATCTCACTGCAACTCCTGAGACCCTGAGGCAGACGTGCCCCCAGCCCGAGCCACTCCCAGATTCCCGGCCACAGAAACAATAAGAGGGAAATGTTTACTGATGGTTTAAGCCACTGAATTTTGGGCAATTGTGATGGAGCAGTGCACAGCTGGTATAGCAGGAACTCCGCTGAGGAGACCCCATCCATCCGTTCTGCGAAGAATGTGACCCCGCCCCGTGAAGCTCTTCGTAACAAAAGAAATGTATTCATGAAGTCATACCTTAAGTGCAAATCCCAAAGGAAGAAAAAACAGTTCTTTCCGATAAATGAAGTTCAACATAACTGTGCCATTTTCCAAGTAGTGAAGGTTCATATTGACCGCAGAATGTTCCTCCCTCACACAGTGCATTGACACTCCTATTGAAACAAAGCAAGAAGTCAAAAACTCAGTAATACCATAATTGCTTTCATCATTTTTTTTTTCTGAATTATTTTTACCCTCTTAAAAACTGAGCCATATCACCAAGGTTAGCCAAGACTGGCAACTAAAAATGTCACCAGACCTTGCCAAATGTCCTCTAGGGTGCAAAATCTCCCGGGTTGAAAACTACCCAAAGTAACTAAAGTGCCAAATGTAATAGGACTTCAAAGTTTCCTTCCGGAGCAGGGTCCATGTCTTATAACACATTATATCACTAGCACCCTGCAGAGTCTGATCATATTGCACTTTATATTCCCCATACCCTGTGGAATCTGGTCAAGAGATGATGGCTTGACCCAAGATTCAAATGGAGAAAAGCGGAATTTTATAGATTTTGTTTCAGCGTTAAACAAAGATTGCTAAGACATTCTGCATCAGTGATGCAGAAGAATAAATGACTAGGCATTCTGACTTGCTGAGACGCTATTATTCTAGATACAGTATGTACAGCTATCATAAAGGCTGATTTTTAGCTCAATTATTGGAATAAATTATTTAATTGCAGGGTTGCCCAAGACTCTAAGATGTTGTCTTATGAAGCCAGGCACTGTCATAGAGAGTGCTTGGAGGCCAGGTGGCTGTCAGCCAGGGACCCCAGGAGGAATGCCACGGAAGCCTGCACCAGAAGACTTCTGAGGCCCATACTTACCTCTGGTTAAGTCAGGCCAACCTCCATCTCCGTAAGTAATACCATAAATACATGTGTTCTTTCAATGTGAAAAAAAATGATACATAATAAAAAGTAGGGTTTCCCACTATAAAATCTTAACACAGAAATGCTTACTAGAAACACAAAACTTTTTTAAGAGAACATTCCAAAAGTCACTACCACTTACCATACTGAGTATAGCCAGGCCCTCTGGTTTTCCATTTTGGTCTTATCATTGCAATGGGGAAATTCCTCCGAGGCATAATCAACATTCGGATGACTTTTTCAATGCCATTGATTATAAAATAGCCTCCCATTTCCTGCCAAAGAGATGAATTCTAATTTGTTAAACAGTGATATGTTACTTGTGAACACGAATCTAACTGCCAGATGTAGTGCAACCTGCCGAGAGGCACACAGAGGCGAAAGGGTCTACAGATCCCTCGGAAACTGTACGGACACTGTCCTCGTGTGGATTAACAGTCTTCTCAAGGGCATTAAAAAGGTTCTAGGGACTTGGGAGAAAAGTATGGAAGAAAACCAGGGTACTTTCCTCCACTGGACAGGACTGACCTAACTTGCCCTTTTGTCCCCTAAAATGATTTGTTTTGAAATGATACTTAAAAAACAAAACAAAACAAACTTACTCTAAAGAGATGAATACAATAACCATTTTACTTCCAGGCAAATAAGGTTTCCCAAATTAGTTAAAAAATTTTGTGTTGTTGTTTCTTTTAAAGATTTTATTTATCCATTTGACATAGAGAGAGAGAGTGAGCACAAGCAGGGGGAGCGGCAGGCAGAGGAAGAAGCAGGCTCTCTGCAGAGCAGGGAGCCCCATGTGGGGCTCAATCCCAGGACCCCGGGATCATGACCTGAGCTGAAGGCAGACGCTTAACCAACTGAGCCACCCAGGTGCCCCTGGTTAAAAAACTTTGTACAACAACTCTGGAAACCAGAAATTCAGATTAGCTAAAGAGGAAAATATTTTTTACAGCTCTGGTATCCTATTTCTGTAATAAATAAAAAGCTACTACATACCGACTGCCCCACTATGAAGCAGCTGTAAGCATGCTAGGTGCTCTATGTTACCATCCCATTTAATCCTCATAATAATGAGAGGCACAGTTGTGATGCCCAGCAGAGGAAACGGAGGCTCAGAAAGATGGAATGTGCCCAAAGCTGGTACGTGGAGCTGCTGGGTGTCAAACCCAGATCTGACACCATCACCCTCATCCTGCCCCGTAACCCAGTGTCCCCATTGCACGCAGAGTCTGTTCTCGCTCACTTCAGCTCAATACTGCAAAACCACTGACCGCAGCTGAAATGCTGAAGGGAAGGTAGGGGAAGCATTTAATATGCTCACAGACTCTTTCTGATGGTAAAGCAGACATCTCTACATGTGTATCCTACAGAAAACTCGGGAGAAACCTATCAACTCTTCCCCCATAATAATAATATTCTCTTAACTGTACGGCCACTTTTCATAGACTGTCTCGTTTGAGACTCATTCTGAGCCCTCCACAGGATGCACCCAAGGCAGCCAGCCCCATTTTACCCATCCAGAAGAAAACCTGACTCCCCCTGACAAGTGCCGCATCTGCTCACCCCCACCGCAGGCCTTCTCTAGCGTCACCTGGCCTTGCAGCCACCTAGCCCTGCCGCCCACTGGCCGCCCGCAGGTACCTCTGCTTCTTCATGGTGCTCAATGAGGGCTTTGGGGGGAAGGCTGTGTAAGTTGCAAAGCTTCGACTTCACCATGATGGGAACGTAGCCAAGAAACTGTTTAATGATTCCTCTTGAGATGCCATTCACTGCCCAGCTGATATCAGCCTGAAGGAAAAGGAGAGGAAGAAAATACTTAAGAATGTGGATCTACAAGAATAAGTGTTTTAGAAGACTAAGGAGGAAGGCCGTAAAGTCAATGCTTTTATGCTTTAGATCTAGAAGACGGGATCTCTTAGACGACAGTACTAAGAAAGCAGAACTGGGGTATACGTTGTACTAGGCATCAGCCTTATTCTCACAAACGTACAGTGAGAGTCACACGCTGTCACTGGTACTCACTGTCAGCTTGCCCCGATACGTGCTCCTCCGGCCCCGGCATTCGGCTGGATAAATGTTGAGCTCTTTGCAGATATTCCCTTTTGGAACCATGGGTGGACTGATGACAGCATCCACAATAGTAAGAGAGATCCGCTCATCTTTGAAAGCAAATTCAAAGGGAGGGATAGCCTGAAATACAAGTCACATGATGAGCTGCTTGTGTTTCCAAGGCCCTCTTTCTCTAAGATGCTTCCAAACCCCACACGTTCTACCAGCACCGATGTCCATCATGCCAAAGGTGGCCTATCTAAGAAGATGGTTAAAGCTACAACCATTCTCCTCATACTCCAAGTCCCTAAAACGACAGATGACGCGCTGCTTCAGATCGTGAGCGTCCACTATGTGTCGAATTCGTAGCAGGCTCAGGGTACAGTTGTGCACAGAACAAAGCTGTTCTCTGAACCAAGTGCCTGCGTTCTCTATTATACCTGGTGTCTGCTAAGTACGTGGCAAGACAAATGGGACTGCGGCTAACGGGCAAGGATATGCAAGCCTCCTCCTGATTTAGGACCGGACAGTCTAATGCCCTTCTTTGATATTTGTACATTTCATTCCCTGATGGCCTCGCACTGAAGCCAGAGCCACATAGCTGGTGGCCCTGGCGGTTCCTCCCATTCCACAAGAGCTGTTTCTCTGCACCACTCCCTGGGGGGAGCTCTGCTGTTCTGAGGAAAGGGCATCACTGAGCTCTCCGACATATCAACTGGGAACAACCTCCTAGCCTTCCTGTTAGAACAAGAATGCCGAAAATGGAGCCAAGAATATAAAGAAGGTTCTCCTCCTCATGTCAGTTCAGTTGACCTTTTCTAAATTTTAAAATTTTATCTAAAGCTGGCATTGCTTTAGAATTTAATATTTTACTCTAAAACGAAATTTTAACCTGTCCTATTTAAGGATGAAGCATTAATTTTTAAAAGGGAGAAGAGTCACTTTTTCAAGCCACAGCTGCACCATCTATATCTCAATACAATCTCATTACTTGAGATAGTCATGGTCTATCAAGTTGCCACAGACACTGAATTAGTGAGTACTGAACCACTGTTCTTGGGGAAATACAAAGTTAGGTTCTGAGTCTCTGATCACACTTCCTCAACTGATCAATACATAACCTTGTTTTAAGGACACCTTATTAAATACATATTGTTGATTCATTAACACTGAACTCACAGTCAACAGCACTAACTCACGACTGAACAAAGGTTATTTAACACAGATTTTCTCTTAAGGGGTACGTCACAGACTTTCTGCGGTTGGAACATTAGACAGCACTTTACCACTGGGCTTGAGGGCCACCTTAAACAGCAAAATCACCAAGAAAAAGCACCAGAATGGGAAAAAGTGGACAGACTGTGAAAAGGATACTTATTTATAGTATGAGAGCCTGAAACAAGAAAGCAGAGCATCACCTTCTTGGACCTCAGTTGGCACGATGCACATGGGGCGATTCAAATTTGTCACCACTCTGCACATGTTGGTGAATATTGATTTGGGGATTACAAATACATTTTAGTGAGTAGGCAATTCACAAATACAAATTCCTGAAGAATGAGAATCGAATGTATTCTGAAAAGATGCCTGCGAGGCATTAATTTGGACTCACAGAATGAAGGAATCCACCTCCCCCACTCGGAATTGGGCAAAACTCTAAATAAACAAAAATATGACAAAGGCTATTCTTCCCTTTATAAATGTTAGTCATTTACTTTACTTTGTTTTATGTAACAACATTTTCACCTAGTCTTATGGTACCAGATAAGCCGCAGTTACCATTATCTGTGCAGGCTACACTTTCTACGTATACTTCAATTGAAACAACATATCGCAAGCCATCGAATACAGAAGCAGAAATGGCAATCCAGCTGTCTTCTCATAAGCCCTTAGACATTTAAAAGATATGCAAAAACATCATTTACCTTTAATTTTTTCTGCTTTAGAAAAAAAAAAAATTTAAACCACAGCACTAAGTTTTATGGGATTTCATTAAGGTTAAATCTCTAGAAAGAAGGGAGTCCGCTAGGGAGCACAAAGCTGATGAAACCTCCTTAGATCTCATAAAGAACCACCAGTTTGGGCTCTTTGGTGGGACCGCTGCCTCGTTCCAGGTACGGATTATTATAAGGATGCCACTTTGTCCCCAGGGGCTGGTAGGTAAGGTAAGTTTCCCCAGCCCAAAACACGAACACCATGAAGACCACGAAGCCCAAGAGGTACTTACACATGAGATTTCAGGAAACAGACATGGGGGATGTGTCTACAAGGTTCCTGATATACATGTCAAGGTTCCACTGCATCGGTTCACCCCAGTTCAACCTCAGGTCTGGGTGGTCCCAGTCATAACATGGATCCCTCTCCTTCTATGAGAGGTCAGGGAGCTTCCGGCAGTTGACATACCCCCATGCTGTCATCTGCGTATGGCTGGTAGTCTTCCATCCCCATGTTATACTTCCTAGCAGTGGCGGTCCGTTCTCCTGGAGTTTTGGGATAGGGCCCCAGGAGCACGTCCTTGGTAATGTGGGAGGCTGTCTATGTAACCAACAGCACCATGGTCCCAGCTGCCCTTTAAAGCCATCAGACTCCTGGGACCTAGACCGTGGCTACCGCCATTTTCATCTTCCTTCCCAAAAATATTTTTATTAAAACTGTTAATATATAATTGATTTATCTTTTAAATGAATTAGTGTTTTAAAAATTTCTCAATTTTAATTTCTAATAGACTAAATACTGATAACAAAAGCTCTTTAGGATCCCTCAAGAATTTTAGGAGTGGGAGAGGGGTCCTGGGACCAAAAAGTTTGAGAACTACCAGTCTATATGTTACTCCTCATAAAAATTCTTACGTACATGTGCTTTTTTATTTTAGAGCAAGCCTTCCTTGATCATCTCAATCCCGGACTCTTTTTTTTCAGTTTTAATAAACCCCAGTGCCAATTAACCTTTAATTAGTTACGGGTTTTCTCACAGATACGATACAAATATTTCCCATCAGCCTTATCTTTTGCCACATGGTGAAGGAGTATTAATTAATCTTCAGAGAAACCTCAATGGCTCACATATTATTTGGACAGTTCAAGTATCAGAAACTGAAACTGTCCTACAAGATACTATGATTGCAATCACAAAAAAATCCAGCAATCACAACCACATCTAGTATTCCCCTAGTCGACTCAGACTACAACTGCCAGGCCCCGCGAGGAGTCTGGCGCGATCAAGGGGTACAACTATTTGGGATTATACTGGGACCTCCCAGGCATCTTTCTGGGACCCCAACCCGAGGCCAGTGCCCCACTCCACCCAGGTCCCACTCACCCCCGCCGCCTGGATCTCCCTCTCCCCCAGAGCCACACACGCATCCTCCCGCCCACCTCCCTGCTCCAGCCCCGCGGGGCCCCTCTCCTCTGCCCGCCTGGAGCTTCGCCACGTCGCGGGGAGCGCAGGGGTAAGCGGCGCCGAGGGACGCCGCGCTCACCTGCACCGCGTGGCTGAGCCCTTCGCGCACAGCGTAGTTGAAGGACTCGACATGCGCCCGCGTCAATTCCTGCAACGCTGGCTTTTGCTGCTCCCGTGGGATCCCGTAAGACGGGTCAGTTAAGTGCTTTAGGCTAGGCCCGCTGGGCAGATTCTGCCACCGGCCGGCGGGATCCATGCGTCCGCTTGCACACCGAGAACCAGCGACTGCTCCGCACGCGCCGGGAAGAAGAACCGGCACCCCGGCGCCCACGGCCTGCTGGGAAATGTAGTTCCTCTGGTTCTGCCGGACCTTGGCCCTTCGATTTTATAGGGTCGACTTGAAACCTAAACCGTGGAGTGAATGGGCCGGTCTAAAACTAAACAGAGCCAGAGGGCGGCCGCCTCACCCATTCCCCCGTCCGCGGTAGGAAGGCAGAAACCAGCTTCACGTCATCTCCACGCCCAGGGCTGCGTGTGATCTGTTCAGCGTTTATTAGCGAGCCGATTAGGCCTGGAGGAGAGCGGTCTTCAGAGATTCCGTCCCCTCCTGTTCCCCTTGTTTTCCGACGCTGATGCCTGATGCTGACCCTGGCTTCTGGAAAAAAAGCAGATGTTGGGCACCAGATCGACTGCTCTCTCCACCCAACTCTGAAGTCGCGAAGACTCCACTGCGATGGGGAAGGAATGGTCTGTCCTCGCTACCCGCCTCCCCACATCTAGACCGGATCCCTGAGGCGTGGCGGGAGGCCCGGACATCCAAGGAGACTTCGAGCCTTAAGATCCTTTGAGTTTCTATGAGTCCTATGAATCACTTGTCCACCCAGAATATGGGTTTATCAAGGAATGCCTGCAGATGTTTTTCAACTTCATCTTGTGTGTAACAGTTGTATTCTGTATTGCGTTATAACTGACATAAAATAAACCACACGTTTAAAGTGTGCACGTTGATAGGTTTTGACCTATGTATACGCCCATGGAGCCATCACCACAATTAAGATAATTAATTAATCTACCACTCCTGAGCGTGTCCTCCTGCCCCTCGGGAATCCATTCCGCCTGTCAATTTTACCTTTACCTAGGTCAGTTGATAGTTTTCATTCCTGTATCGCTTAAAAGTTATCTTCTGTTTCTATCCTATGCTGACACCATTAAACCTACCAAGACGTACGCAGCTGTAACCTAAGTTTGGCCTCTTCCAGTTTTATCATGTCTCTGCTCCTTTCGAGGAGAATTCTTCGTTCATTTCCTGTCCCCTAGTTAAGGACTCCTAGAAGGCAAGAGATTGAGGGGATTATTGCTGGAGCAACCACTTCCATCGGCATATAAATTTGGTGCAAAAGCTGCTGAACAAAACAATACAAAAAACAACTCACTGATCCCTTGTCCCTCTTCAACTACCAAGTTTTCTCTTCAGAACTCAAGTGTTTGGTTGTTTTTGTTTGTTTGCTTGCTTGCTTTTCAGATTTTTATTTATTTGACAGAGAGAGACAGCAAGAGAGGGAACACAAACAGGGGGAGTGGGAGAGGGAGAAGCAGGCTTCCTGCTGAGCCAGGAGCCGGATGTGGGGGGCTTGACCCCAGAACGCTGGGATCATGATCTGAGCCAAAGGCAGATGCTTAATGACTGAGCCACCCAGGCACCCCTGTTGTTTTTTTTTTTTTAAGATTTTATTTTTTTATTTGAGAGAAGGAGAGTGAGAGAGAGCACGAGAGCAGGGTGAGGGGCAGAGGGAGAAGCAGACTCCCCACTAAGCAGGGAGCCCCACGTGGGCCTTGATCCCAGGAGTTTGGGATAATGACCTGAGCTGAAGGCACATGCTTAATGGACTGAGCCACCCAGGCGCCCCTACAACACAAGTTTTAAAAAGGTTGATCATCCTATCTCTCCACTGCTTTCAAGGGTCATCATGTTACAGCAACTTTCAGTACATCTTTCATGGATGAATAAGAATGCATTGTGTGGATACATTACATTTTTAACATTTGGTAGAATTTACCAGTGAAGGTATTTGATCCTGGGCTTTTTTCTATGAAAAGATTTTTAATTATTATTTTTAATATTTAATTATTTTTATTTAATATTTAATTATTAAATATTTAATATTTAAATATTTCTTAATATTTAATTAAGATATTTAATTATTTTTAATTATTAATTCAATCTACTTTTTACTGTTCAGATTTTCTGTGCCTTCTTGAGTCAGGTTGGTCAGTTTTGTGTCTTTCTAGGAATGTGCCCATTTCATGTAGGTTATCTAATTTGTTGGCATAAAATTATTCATAGGATTCCCCAGAATCCTTTTTATTTGTAGTAATGTCTCCTCTTTTGTTCCTTATTTTAGTAATTTCAGTTCTTTATTTTTTTTCTTGGTCAGTCTAGCTAAAGTTTTGTCAATTTTGTTGATCTTTTTGAAGCACCAACTTTTGGTCTTGTTGGTTTTCTCGTTTTTCTATTCTCTATTTCATTTATTTCTACCCTAATCATTATTATTGCTTTGTATTTACTTGGATTTAGTTTACTCTTCTTCTAATTTCTTAAGGTAGAAGGTTATTGATTTGAGGTACTTTTTAAATGTAGTCATTAAAAAGTATAAATCTCCCTTTAGGCATGACTTTAGCTGCATTCCATAAGTTTTTTTTTCCATTTTCATCTACCTCAAAGTGCTTTTTAATTTTCCCTGTTATTTCTTTTTTTGATCCATTGGTTAGTTAGGGCTGTTTTTAATTCCCACATTTGTGATTTTTCCCACATTTCTTTGTTAATTATTTCTAATTTTATTCCATTGTAGTCAGAGAATATATTTATGATTTTAATAATTTTAATTTTAATTTTTTAAAGTAATATCTATATCCAAAGTAATATCTATATCCAAAGTGGAGCTTGAACCCATGACCCTGATATCAAGGGTCACACTCTTCACCAACTGAGCCAGCTAGGGCCCCTGATTTCAATAATTTTTAATTTACTGAGGCATTAAGGTCTACCATATGGTTTATTCCAGAGAATGTTCCATGTGTACTTGAGAAGAATGAATTTTGCTTTTGTTGGGTGGAGTTAGCTATACTTGTTAGATCAGTTTACAGTGTTTTCTATGTCCTTGGTGATCTTCTGACTAGTTGTTCAGTTAGTGAAGATGGGACCAAAAATTCCAACTATTGTTTAATTGTCTATTTCTCTCTTCAGTTCTTCATGTACCTTGGGTTCTGTTGCTAGGTGCATATGTTTATAACTGTTATATCTGCCTGATGGATTGAGCTTTTTACCATTATGTCCTTCATTGCCTATAGTAACATTTTTCTTCCTCCTCCTCTTCTTCTTCTTCCCCTTCTCCTTCTTCCCCTTCTCCTTCTTCTTCCTCTTCTTCTTCTTCTTCTTCCTCTTCTCCTTCTCCTTCTCCTTCTCCTTCTCCTTCTCCTTCTCCTTCTTCTTCTTCTTCTTCTTCTTCTTCTTCTTCTTCTTCTTCTTCTTCTTCTTTTTTTTAGAGAGAGAGAGTACACGTGTGAGCCGGGGGCAAGGGGGAGTCGAAAGGAGAAAGAGAGAATCTTAGGCAGGTTCCACACCCAGCACAAAGCCCGATGTGGGGCTCGATATCACAACCCCGAGATCATGACCTGAGCTGAAATCAAGAATTAGACACTTAACTGACTGAACCACTCAGGTGCCCCCCATTTTTTTTTCTCTTAAAGCTTATTTTGTCTAATATTAGTATGACCACTCAAGGTCTCTGAGCTACTATTTCCATGATACATATTTTCCATATTTTTACTTTTACCTATTTGTGTCTTTGGATCTAACGTATGTCCTTTGTAGATGGCATAAATTTGGGTTATGGTTGATTTGTTTTTGTTATTTTTTTGCCAGTCTCTGCTTTTTTTGGTTGTAGTATTTAATTCATTTATATTTAATGAAATTACTGATAAGGTAGGATTTATGTCTGTCATTTTGCTATTTGTTTTCTATATGCTTTCTATCTTCTCCAGTTTTTTAAATTCCTACCCTGTTTTTTGTTAAAGATATATTCTACTGTAACATTTTAGTTTCCTTGTCTCTTTTACTATGTATTTAAAGTTATTATCTTAGTGTGGATCTCTTTGAGTTTATCCCACTTAGAGTTCATTGGATTTCTTAGATGCATTTTAATGTTATTCATCAAAGTGGGAAAGATTTTGGCCACAATTTCTTCCAATATAATTGCTGCCTCTTTCTCTCCTCTCTTCTAGGACTCCTGTTGTGTATATGTTGGCATACATATATATTTCTGGAGCACTGTTCATTTTTCTTCATTCTTTTTTTTTTCTTTCTTTTTTAAGATTTTATTTGAGAGAGAGAGAGAGAGCATGAGCAGGGGCGGGGGGGGGGGGGTGGAGTGCGGCAGAGGGAGAAGGAGAAGCCAATTCCCCACTGAGCAGGGAGCCTGACATGGCGCTTGATCCCAAGACCCAGAGATCATGACCTGAGCCAAAGGCAAACACCTAACTGACTGAGCCACCCAGGCACCCCTCTTCATTCTTTTTTATTTTCTGGATGATCTCAATTGATTTCAGATTTGATTCCTCCTTTTGCCAGCTTGAAACTGCTTTCGAACACCTCTACTGAATTTTTCATTTGCATTATTATACTTTTTAAAGCCAAAATTCCTACTTGGTTCTATTTTTAAAACAATTTATATCTCTTTAATGATATTCGCTCTCTGGGGACACATCATTCTCATCATTCTTTTAGTTCTTTAAACATTTTAAATAGCTGAATTAAAGTCTTTGTGTAGTAAGACCAATGCCTGGACTTCCTCAGGGATGGTTTCTACTGATTGCCTTTTCCCTTCATGGGCCATACTTTCTTTTTTCTTTGCATATCTCATAATTTGTGTTGAAAATTGGAAACATTTAATAATACATGGGGCAACTTTGGAAACCAGATACTCTGTCTTCTCCAGGGTTTATTGTTGTTGATGATGATTTAGTTTCCTGAAATAATTCTGTAAAGCCTATATTCTTTGATGTGTGTGGCCACTGAAGTCTCTGCTGTTAGCTTAGTGGTCAACTAATGATTGAACAGATTTCCTTAAACACTTGGACCAGTAAGTCCCCCCGTTTTTTCCAAGGGGCTGTGTGTGCGTGTGTTTGTGTGTGCATTGGGCATGCCAGGAAGGCTTGTGTAGATCCTCCTGGTCATACAGAGGTAAAAACAGGGAATTCAGGGTGCCTGGGTGGCTCAGTCTGTTAAGTATCTGACTCTTGTTCTCAGTTCAGGTCTTGATCTCAGGGTTGTGAGTTCAAGCCCTGTGCTGGGCTCCATGCTGGGCATGGAGCCTACTTAAAAAGAAAAAAAAAAAAAAAAAAGCTGAGGGAATTCACATCTCCGCAGGCATGCACACAGCCCTATACATGTGTGTGGCCTTCTATGTTCTTCAGAAACTTTTCAAAACTTCCAATGGATATCTCATGTCCCATCTTTTCCTAAGTTTTTTGGTCAGTTTGTTTGTTCCAACTCATAGCCATTTCAGGAAGTTGAGGTGTTAAATAATTGCTGCTGATTATTTTTAATAAACTCACCTAGGGAAAAGGTTGTTCACACTGTGCACACTTTGAGAAATATCAAAGACAAGCCCTGAGATGAGGACTTACATGCAACTGCCAGACAGGTCAAGTGACAATTCACTGGGAATGGGGCTTTTTGGAGGAGCTCCAACTCCACTCTGTACCCTCCAATTGTTGCTAGACTCCTGGGTTTCACCAGGATTGTGGGGCTTTTCATTTCCAAGGCTATCATGGAGCTAGGAAAAGGGGGATGAAAATAGTGTGAATTAAAACATCACAAAACTTGCTGTTCTTACCCAGGTGGAACCATTTTTTCTTTAATAAACATTTCTGGATGGTGGCAAGCCTTTGGTTAACTTCTAGACAGTTTTTGCCAGTGTCCCCATCACTTCCATGGAGAGAGGATTTTCAGAGGTTTTACCCTGCTATTCTCACTGATGTCCTCTCTTGTGAATTTTGAAAAGGAATTTTGCTTGCAGCAATCAAGCAGTGCCAAGTGTCCCCTGGGACAGGGGCTCATTTTCCTTTGCCCTTAGGGCTGCTTTGGGGGATACATCTTTAAAATACCACTGAGCCTCTGCGGCTATGGGATAACTTCAGGTTCTTTAAGAAGGGGTAGCTACTGACAGCAAGCAGGACCAGAAAGGGGACCAGCCTCTAAGAGAAGTCCTCCAAAGGCTTTGAACCTGTCCACTCTCAGGATCCTAAGTAGTTTCCTGCTTCGTCCATGTCTGCTTCTCCCTGCACCCTGCCCATGCAATCTACACTGAGTCTGGTAGGTGTGCGCCATATCATATCAGAAACCTGTCTGGAGCGCTTAAGCCAGGGTTTCCATTTGTGGAAGGCCTCATCTCTGTGCCAGAAGTATGTTTATGGAGCGAAAGCAGCCATACATGGGAAAGAAGTCCAAAGCATTCAGCCTCATCACACAGGAAGTTACAAGTTAACTACAATTTACATAAATGATATTAAATGCCTGAGGTGTGTGAGACTTATAGGTACTTATATACGTGGCCTTAGTGAACTCTTAGGACTTCATGGCCTTCGGGGTGATTGTAGAATCATTTCAGAAGCTCCTCAACCTCCTCCCCATTTTTTTTTTTTTTTTTTAAGATTTTATTTATTCGACAGAGATAGAGACAGCCAGTGAGAGAGGGAACACGAGCAGGGGGAGTGAGAGAGGAAGAAGCAGGCTCATAGCAGAAGAGCCCGATGTGGGGCTCGATCCCATAACACCGGGATCACGCCCTGAGCCGAAGACAGACGCTTAACCGCTGTGCCACCCAGGCGCCCCTCCTCCCCATGTTTGAAGCACACATAATGCTTTCTCATAACCATGGGTCCCACCTGACCATCTATCTGTATCATGATTCAGATAATACACAAGACATGTAAGAGAGGGACTGGATTTTGGCAGCTGAAATTATTTCAATGCTTCACCTTAGAGGAGCTCTTTATAGTCTCAAAGGACAATCTGTTGGCTTACGTATTGAGTAACATGCTACGTCAGCAAACAATAGCCACATCTGGCTTGTGTTTATATGGCTTATGAACTAAGTTTGTTTGTTGTTGTTGCTGTTTTAGGAGTTGGTTAAAAAGAAGAAGAACATGCAACAAAGAACCTGTTTGGTTTGCAAAGCCTAGAATATTTACGAATCTGACCCTTTCCAGAAAAAGTCTGCCTACCTGAGTAACAATCATGGATCCAAATAACCAGTGATATGCCAGGACAGTCAACCACCATGATAAGATGAGAGAACCAAAGGGCACAAAAACACTTGAAATATTACTTTAATGCTCTGGGCATTTTAAACATTCATAAAATCACCTTATTTCAGAAGTCATTTTCTCTTAGGTACAGATTCTGTGTCCGGGTCAGAGACAAGTGTATCACTGAATTTTCTCCACAGCACCCACGTGCTGCAGGGGACCTACTCTGGCCCCTGGTCTTCTCCAGCAGAGTCCCCCCCACACCCACAACAGGGCTGGATCCACACCTGCTTGACACAACCTTGGTTGTCAATGAAAACACACTGCGTAGCTTTGCTGCTGCTTGCAGATTCTGCGGATCCCATACATTTCCGACACTACCAGATATTCCAAGTCTGGGATAACTATCCTGAGGCGCTAGTGAAACAGCAGGTCAGCCGGTAAGCGTGCCAGCACCTGCTCCATTGCATCATACAGACACTGAGGCACTTCAATGTTCTGGGTAAAATCGAGTTTATAATTACCACAGGCGTTAAGAGGAAGGGAAGGAAGGGGCTTTTCTCTCAATAATTAATACCCTTAACACATATTTAGCCGATTTATAAATTCCTGTCTGTTTACATTTGTTGTCACAGCTTCACAAACTGTTTAAGGAAAGGAAAGCACGTCTGAGTGCACAAATGCTGGGACAAGAAGCAAAAAGAGAACATGCTTCAACAGCAGTTGTTTGTATCCTGACTACGTAGGTCAACATACTGACCAAAAACATGGTCATTCTTAAAGAAATGCCTGTCCTTCCAAAAGGAACTTTTTAAAAAAGTCCTAGGCCTTATTTGATTATTCTAAGGTAACAATGTGTTTGTCCTTCCTTCTCAAGCAGTGGTTCAAGGCATCTCAAAGCACACTGATGCCTGAGGTTCTGATTTAATTGGTCAGAGGTGGGAGAGAAAGGAAGGCTGTAGAAACCAACATTTTTAAAAAGCTTCCCAAGTGATTCCAGCATATAGTCAGCACTGAGGACCTTGGTCCCACAGGTTCTTGAGTCTTCCTAATCTCACCTGTCCTCACTAAAAGTCCTTGAGGTAGTCCCCGGGTCAGGCAACTATCTGTTCCATGAGATAAGACACTAAGGCACAGAGACGATCATAGGTTCATCTCACACTGTGCGGCCAAAAGACACTGCCAAGACTGGAATTAACATCTCCAAATAAAGAACACCTTCTCCCCCAGCTACTGGCGACACGTACGCATACTGCACGTATAAAGACTAACTGAGGAGCAAGGCATGACCATCTGTGCCAAGGGTATCATGGAAGGGTATGGAATAGTTCTGAGCCAACCATCCCACCCGATCAAAAATAAATGTATAAAATAGATACGTATTTGAAACCATGTGAGGAGTGAAGCAGAACTTTCTTTTTAAAGCCTTACTTCCCTCACATATATGCCAATGATTTAGGTTTCTTAGAAGATCCATCAAAATCCATGGACTTGCAACATCTAAATTCTTAGCTCTGTCACTGTAAGAGCTGGAAAACTCTCAAATGTCCCTTTAATTTAGGTCGAAAAGATCATTACAAATCTACGTTCACGTGTGGTAGCACGACAAAAACCTCCATGCTTTCCCTGTCACCAGTCCACAGAGACTTCCCAAGGACTCAGTACCTCGCACTTTCTAGATGGGTGTGCACCTTGTCATGATCTGCTCAAAGTCCCCAAGCGCTAATCCAACAGTGCTGGGCTTCCACGATTGACTTTCACTGCTGACTGTTTTATTTTGCTCTGGATGCAAACTTCATTATCTGTATTCTGGGTAACCAGAATATTTTGTAATTCCAAATTCACAGAAGAGCCAAACCAGTTGGGCCTTTCTCCTCCACCCCGACATAATGCCACCACATCCTACACCCACTGCTGCATCTATCAAATACTCCTTATTCCTTTCTTCACCATAAGCTCCCACATCTCATCATGCTTCAGGAGGCATTGCTCTTTTCTCTTTTTAGAAAAGTCTCCCCGACTGCAGAACTGTTGTCTGGTGCCACATAGAAAGAGTAACGGAGCACACATATACACAAAGGAAGAACACAGCACATACTGGACAGGAGGCCTGCTGTGGTTCCCAGTACATTCTAAGAAGGACCTGTTCATTCAGCTCACGTTGGAACACAAGCAGCATCTTGTTCTTCCCACTGCCAGTGATGTAGCCTCCTGAAAAATCTAAAGAATATTTGAGCCAGTAAGTGGAAAACTACACCTAACAGGACATATTTGTTGACTTATACAATGCTGTGTGGAGCTCTGAAACCACGTCTTTCCCATTTTAGGAGACTCCCCCATTCAGGCCAGACATACACTCATTTTAGCCCCACGCCCTGGTGTAAAGAGGCACAAGCAGGCAGAGAATCCTCCCTGGAACAAAACCCGCCCTTCCAGCTCCTGCAGAAGGTGCTTGGAGGGCAAGAAAATGGAGGAGAGCTACCTGTGTCTGGGGCAGTGCCACCTGGTGGTGGTGGTGGGGTGTGTGTGCGTGGAATTCTACTTCTGCCCCCTAGAGGGGTTTTTACAAAAGTTAAAACAACAAAAAAACGAGCAAAAGGGAACTTTGCAAAAGTGCACGTAGAATTCTGGTTAAAACAAAGGTAACTGAGACTCATCATATTTCAAAGACCCACACACCCAACTACTAAGTAAAGCAAGACATCGTGTTTTTTTTCTCTCTCATGCTTATTTGATGCTTACGGGTTTGCGGCAAACTTGCTGCTTGGTTTCTAAAACATGCACAGAGCAGATCGAGAGCAGCATTTGCTGTTTTGGTGCCCAGCCCACACCAACCCTGACAGGTAGTCGACTGACCAAACGCCATCAGGAACATGATGAGGAAAGCCCCCTTCGCTGTGAGGTGACGCCCAGCACGAAACCAAGGACTGTTGGTGCAGGCTCGTCCAGATTTTCATGGGCAGGGTGTTGTGGAGGGATGGGCAGGGAACACACTGGCAACCTCGAGATGCTATAACACCCAATCCCTGTCCCAGACAGAAGGGTTGCAGCTGGGCATAGAGCTAAGGCACTAAGGCTGCAGCAGGTGGAAAGACACCAACCAACGGGCCAACAGTCTCAACCCCAGGGAGGAGAGGCGCTGCTCCTAATGCTGCCTTAGGATAAACACTGGATTTTTTTAAAGGATGAGAACATAAAATAATCAAATCCCTGTCTTTTCCCCTTAGAAGAATATTTCGCTCTCCCCTCAGAGAAATTTGCTTCAGTTTTCACGTCTCAATAGCAGTGCTGAGAGCGCCACCTGGGAACCCCTGAGCCACCACTCTTTGGGGAAGTTGCCTTTTCTTCTTGTGCTCTCCCTTCCATCACGGCTTTGCCGGTTGCCTGTCCGTCTCCAGTTCCGGCTTGGTACACAGCAGTCCTGACATTTCCCCGTCCCCTGGAGCAGGAGCTCGCGCTTCCTCCGAGGCCGCTCTGAGCACCTCCCCCGGTCACAGCTTGACGAAGGCAGCCGGCTGGATGTGCTGCGGCTCCACGTCGGGCGGCGGGAAGACGCTGGATATGGCTAAGTCCACGATGCCCTGGCACAGTTCTGCATAAAGCTTCCTGAAAGGTGTTTTAAAGAATATCATTGAAGATGTTCGTCAAAGTGCACGTGAAGGTCAATGTTTTTTTCACCAGGACCTGCCCTAGATGTCCCATCTCATGACCGAATTTATAAAACTGGTTTCCATGGTACATACAAATGCTGCACAAAGATGTAGCATCCCCTTCACAAATATTTCTGGAAGGTCTCAGGTGAATAGACAAATAACTCCTGCTCTTACGGGCAGGGAAGACGGGCAATTTCAATAGAGTGTAAGAGCCACCCTGCCTGTCCGTGGTGGGTATACCTGGAGGGAAAGCACCCTCTCAGTGTGGCTGAGGAGACTTTGGGAAAGGCTCTCCAGGGGTGACAAATAAGCTGAGACCTGGGGAATGACTGAAGTCAGACAGTGGATGACAGGGCAGAAAAGAGGACGGAGAGGAGAGAGAGACCCAGAGAGATAGAAGGAGTGGGGAAGAGGGAAGGGAGGAGGAGAGAGAGTGTGTGTTGGGGGAGAGGGGAAGAGGGGCTGTGCCAATGGAAGGAGTAGTGCACACTGAGAGTGGATTTTACTGGGGCAAGAGCAGAAGACGAGAACCCCGTTAGAAGGCTCTCTGCAAAAGCCTCCACGGTGATGGAGGGCGACCTGTGGGAGAGCGAGGGCAGTGGGCGGGGGGACAGCAGAGGACTGCCAAGGCTGGAGACTGAGCTGACGAGGTCCCAACGTGCAGAACCTGAGGGTAAAGGAAAGAAGGAGGCTGGATCTCGGTCAGGATTCCAGCTTAGATTCTGTGGGGAGGGGAGGTGGACATTCATGGAGATGAGCGAGTCTGGGGCAGGGGTGCCTCTCAGACATCCACAGACATCCCTGCAGGACGCTGGGCAGGCAGGTGCAGACGCTGGTCTGGAACTCGGGGCTGTTGAATAAGATCATGTTCAGAAAAAGCGTAGCGGAGAGAGAAGACAAACACCCAGGGCTGAGGCACTGACGGGGTCCGCCAATCTTGCCCACACCTCCTCAGCCAAACCTTCCCAGTACGGAGTGTGCCTGAAGCCACAACAGAAGAGCATCTCAGCAAGGTGTGAGCAGCTGCCTCAAATGCTGCTGGGAGGTCCAGGGATGTCCGCACAGGAAGGGGCCACTGGACCTGGCAATATGGATTTGGCTGGGGACCCTCAAAGAACAATTTCTATGGGATGGAGGGGGTGGCATCTAGCCCAGAATGGACTACAGCATGGATGAGGATGGAGAAAGAGGAGACAGCTTGAGCAGACACTGCTTTCCAGAGGTTTGGCTGTGACAGGAGCAGGGAGGGGGAGTCACCGGAGCAGGATGTGGCCTCAAGGGAGGGCTCTTTTTCAACAGCTGGGGAAATCTGCTGCATGTGCACATGCTGATGGGAACCATATCCCAAAGAGGGAGAGAGGTGAGAGAGGGTGACATCACGACTGAGGAAGGCAAGGGGACAGGGGACAGGACGGGGGTGGATAGGGCACAGAGCACAAGGGAGGACTGAACCTTTATTGGAAGGACGGGGAAAACAGGCACGCTACTGTGGGTCTGGTGAAGGGAAGACGTGAGCCATCCTGCTCACCCCTCCTTCCCCCTTCCAGCTCAGCTCCAAACAGTGCCTCTCAACTGCAGCCCTTTGCTCAGTGATACTACCTTTAACACCCTTTATCAAGGATAAAGCATGTCCCAGTTTGTAATCTATATTTGTCTGGTCCTCTGTCATACCCACAGTCTCCCTAAGGACAGGGCCGTGTCTCTGCTCGTGACTGTGACCCCCATACCGGGGCGTGGCGGTTGGGGGTACGAACGAGTACTGGTTAGCTGAAGGGACTGCCGAATGAGACGAATCACACCGGCCATGTCACAGCCATTGAGCAAGTGGCAAAGGCCTGGCTGCTACTTGCGTGTTAATGCTGCCCCATGTAGGTCCAGGACCTTCTCCTGAACCTGTGGAAGATCACCTCAGTTCCTCCAAGACGCAGACATGGGGAACCACAAAGGGGTCTTGACCCGATGAAACTGTATCTTTAGAAGAACCAGCAGCATTTGAGGATCATGTCCCGCTGACTTCCCCTTACTTCTAAGGCCTCCATGAGGCTTCCGGGGGCACATTCTGCTCATCTGTGCATCTCCCACAGAACCTGGCATGGGCCATGGTCCCACTGGATGCTATGTCCCCCTTCTGAAGGCTCTCTCCTCCTCTCCATGGTATGTGTGACACTCTTCTCTTACACCCCCCGTCTAGCTCCACTGTCTACCGGGCCTTCTCAGAACACAGGACCCCATTCCCTGAACTGGTCACACAAGACGGTCTCCTCTGACAGTTGTTAGCTTTGTTTGAAACTCCCATAGCAACCACCACCCACCTGAGCACAGACTACTGCTCAACACACATGGCAGAACTGGGTAGGACTGACTCAGCAGACCCCCTGCTAGCCAGGGGCCAGCCAAAGGACATCCTCCCTAACAGCAGTTAAATGGTCTATGCCTGAACACTCCGGTGAGGAGACTCACCACCTTGCCAAGACAGGCTATTCCAACTGTGGAACCAACTTCCCATTTCTTAAAACACAGTGGTGTTCAGGCTTACTGAGCACAAGCTGGGGCGCCGTTGACCTCAATGAGCCAGACCTTCAGCTCCTCGTCCACCATGAAGTCAAAGCCAAAGAGCTGGAAGCTCTGGTAAGGGAGGTGCTTGGTGCTGATGGCAGGCTCCACGCTCATGAGGCAGCTTCTGCGGGGCAAAGAGGGAGAGCTCACTGAGAATGGGTTGGCTGAGGAAGAAGGAACATGGAAGATGTGCTTGGATGATTTTATATCAAAAGTGATGATAAAAAATCCACTTGGACTTAATTCTCTCTTTTATTGATTTTATTTCACTTTATTTTTTAAAGATTTTATTTTGAAGTAATCTCTACGACCAACATAGGGCTCAAACTCACAACCCAGAGGTCAAGAGTTGCGTGCTCCACCAACTGAGCCAGCCAGGTGCCACAATTCTCTTTTAATTACCAACAAATTATTCAAGACACTACTACTTATCAAGCTATTTGTTAGAAAACTCTGCAAATACTCATCTTCCTACAGGTAGGGGCTGCTTTGCTAGCACAGCACTAAGTCACCACAGCCCCTGGAAAGGTGGATTCCTCCAACAGGAGACTGCCGCCATGTTTGTTTGTAATGAATAAAACACTCCCATGCATTGTTGCCGTGTAAAAGAAATGGACTACCATTTGGTGGTAAAGAGAATTTGCAGTGAAGTTGGCCTTATTCATTACTTTCATTAGCTCCAGTTCTAATGCCAAATTATTACTAATTAAAAGATTTACATATTAAAATACAAAACAGAATTAGTATTAACATCAACTATTGTTCAAAAAAATTGGGAAAAAAAAACACAAAAAAGTTGAACATGAACCTCAGAAACATACTGAGTTAATACATGAGATCTAAGGTCAGGGCCTAAGGCCAGAATCTTGGACAAGTTTTTTAACCTCTCTTAGCCAAGCTTTGATTTCTTTATCCATAAAGGAAGAGGTAAAAATAATACCTAGTCCTAGTGCTGGGATGGTTCAATGAGATAATTACGTAAAGAACTTACAAGGGCGCCTGGGTGGCTCAGTAGGTTAAGCGTCTGCCTTCCACTTAGGTCGTGATCCCAGGGTCCTGGGATTGAGCCCCGTGTCGGGCTCCCTGCCCAGTGAGGAGTCAGCTTCTTCCTCTCCTTCTGCCCCTCACCGCCCCGCTCCCCCTTATGCTCTCTCCCTGTCAAATAAATAAATAAAATCTCTCTAAAAAAAATAAATAAAAATCTTACTAATAATAAATCACTGTTTTCTAGAATAACCATCCCAGAAAACCTATGTCATTTGTGTTTTATGCAGATCTTCCCTGACTTTTTCCCTCAACTTAATGTTGGGGCAAAATATCTATTTTAGTAATATGTTATGATGACTCTAAGATTACCAGAAATAGCTTTCCTCCTACACAACTGTATGTTTAGAAGGAAAAATGAAGGAACTGGCTTTCATATGACTAACTCCAAGATGTATCCACACAGGTACGTTTTCACTCATGACTTTAAAGAACTGAGACCTCTCTGAACTTGGAGCCAGAGTCTTGCTCCCTCAACCTCCCTCCACCACTACATTCCCCCACCCCAGCCCAAGCACCAACTTACTTCCCCCCCCCCAAAAAAGGAAAATATTTCTATGTATATGTTTAAACCTTTAAAAGTAATTTTGGGCAGTTAGCCATTTAAGAATCAACTGGAATGAAAATTTCTTCTCTCTTTCATCTTTAACCTGCCCTGGTAAGCCACATATTACTTTTTTTCCCTATAGCTTTATCTCTACTCCATACCTTCTTCAATATTATAATTAAGAAAACTTTTACATTTAATAGAGGCTCATGGTTAAAAAAAGAAGAAGAGAAAGCCCCAACAAAATGAAAGAAACACATAAAGGAAAAACTGAGAGGCAGAAGCAAACCAAAATTAAATATTATTTTTTTATCTGCTAGAAGCTCAAGATTAATAATTCACTTTAAAGAATTGTTTCTCATCACCAGAGACTTTATACAGCATATCTTTTTTCAGCAGGAGTGGGAAGGTAGGGGGAGGCTAACTGCAGGGGAAGAACCATGAGAACCCTTAGGAGCACTTATAGCACCAAAGTAGCAACACTCTCTGAACTGTACAGAACACGGGGGGAGGGGCAAGGTAACAATATCAATAAATCTTTGCCTAAAACAGGAAATCTTTCTTCAGCATACTTGACTTCTCTGGTGTCAGAATTCTAAGCACCTACAATCCGTGAAGAAACGGGACTCTAATTATTATTATTTTTTTAAGATTTTATTTATTTATTCGACAGAGATAGAAACAGCCAGCGAGAGAGGGAACACAAGCAGGGGAGTGGGAGAGGAAGAAGCAGGCTCATAGCGGAGGAGCCTGATGTGGGGCTCGATCCCATAACGCTGGGATCACGCCCTGAGCCGAAGGCAGGCGCTTAACCGCTGTGCCACCCAGGCGCCCCGAGACTCTAATTATTCTTAATGTCAGAATACATTAAGGAAAAAGTCTCAGTCATTGTGATAAGGTGGTAATAACAGAACAGATAACAGACCAACAGAACAGGATGGAGATCCCTAACATAAATGGCCACCTGATTTATAACAAAAGCTCACCAAAATGCAGTGGGAAAAGGCCAGTCTTATGCACAAATGGTCCTGGGTCAATGGGATACCCCATAGAAAAACATGAAACTTGACACATAACAATTCAGGTAGATTACAGGTCTAAAATGTAAAAGATAAAGACCAAGATGTCCATCCATCAACTATAGAAGGGATAAACCCTGTAATAATCACACAATGAAATATTACACAGCAGTATAAAAGGTAAATTACTGCTATATGCAACATAGCATAGCTACAATTGTGAAAAAAGTTGAACATGAAATAGGAAATAGAGTATAATTCCATTTACATAAAATGTAAGAATAAGCAAAAGGAATCTATGATGATAAAAGTCAGAAGAGTGGCTATCTGTGGCATGAAGTATATATTTTGAGGAAGTCCAAGGGAGTATTTGGGGGTGCTGTAAATGTTTTATATCCTGATTCGTGTTATGATCAGCTGAGTGTATGCATAATTAAAAGTTCGCTACACCGTACACTTACAATTTGTGGACTTTACCATATGCATGTTACACCTCAATTAAAAAAAAATCTCTATTGGATTTAGCAAACTATACTAATGAATAACACTAAAAAAATATTTTCAGGCATATTAAGAAACAGGATCAAAAGAAAAAGAAACAGACGACAGAAACAAGACCTATAAAAGTCAGGGGTTGGCTAACTTTTTCTACAAAGGACCAGACAGTAACTATTTTAGGTTTTGAAGGCTACATACGGTCTCTGTTACATATTCTTCTATTTCTAAAAAACCTTTTAAAAATGTAGAAACTATTTTTAGCTTGTGGCATATATGAAAACAAGCTTTAGGTTGGATTGGCCCAGAGAACATCGTTTGCTAACCTCTACCACAGGCAATTCAGATTTCAGACTAATCAAATAGAGATGTTAAAGAATTACCATTAACATGTTCAAGATATTGTAAGACAAGTGGGAGATTTCACAAAAGAATTACAATCTAAAAAGAGTCAAATGGAAATTCTAGAACTTAAAGTATAATACCTGATATCAAGAACTCAACAGATGAGTTCAACAACAAATTTTAATGGCTTTTTCCTTTTTAAACAGGTTTTAACTGCTGAAGAGAGAGATCAAATGATACACATAGCAGAAATGGGAGACAGTGAAAAGGATTGGCATTCATGTAATTAGAATCCCAGAGGAGAGAAGAATGGGACAAAAGCCATAATGAAAAGAAAGGGGCTGTGAATTCCCAAACAAATAAAAGACCTGAAGCCACAGATTCAAGAAGCACTCTAACACCTATGTAATGGAAGCCAGAAGATAATGGTTAGCCATCTTCAAAGTGCTTAAAAAAAAGGAAAAAAAAAAAAGATTCTGCTGATCTAGAAATCTGTTTCCAAAGCAAGTGTCTTTTTTTTTTAAAAGATTTTATTTACTTATTTGAGAGAGAGAGAGAGAGAGAAAGAGAGCAGGGCGGGGGGAGAGAGAGAGAGACACTCAAGCAGACTCCCCATTGAGCGGGGAGCCCAACATGGGCCTTGATCTCACAACCCTGAGATCATGACCTGAGCTGAAGACAGACATTTTTTTTTTTTAAAGATTTTATTTATTATTTATTCGACAGAGATAGAAACAGCCAGCGAGAGAGGGAACACAAGCAGGGGGAGTGGGAGAGGAAGAAGCAGGCTCATAGCGGAAGAGCCTGATGTGAGGCTCGATCCCATAACGCCGGGATCACGCCCTGAGCCGAAGGCAGACGCTTAACCGCTGTGCCACCCAGGCGCCCCTGAAGACAGACATTTAACCAACTGAGAGACAGCCAGGCGCCCCCCTTCTTTATTTTTTTAAAGACACTTGCTGTAAGTATCTTAAAGGTCTCAGGGTCAGAGATTAAGCCCTGCATCAGGCTCTGCCCTCAGCGGGGAGTCTGCCTGAGATTCTCTCTCTCTCCCTCCCCCTCCTTGCCCACCCCTTGCAACATGCTCTCTCTCTCTCTCTCCAAAAAAAAAAAAAAGGAAAAAAAGAACAAGGAAACTGATCCTAGACAAAATTAAGAAAACGCATGAAAGAAAGAGAAACAACATAAAAGGTAAAAACGTACGGGGAAATCTGAATGAATATTAACTAAATCATAATAACGATGATAATGTTTTGTGAGTTTACAATATAGGTAGCATTAATGACCACCCATGTACCCACAGTCCAACTCCTTTAAGCCTTTCTTGGGTCCCTCCTGCTTCTACTTCAGAGATAACCACTATTTTGAATTTTGTGTTTTTCATACCTTCAGTTCTCTATTTTTACCATACATGAACATTCTTCTAAATAACTTAGTTTTGTTTTTCAATTTATATGAACAGAATCAATCCGTATACATCTTGTATACAGCTTATATATTTTGCAATTTTTGCTTGACATTATGTTTAGGTAACACCAGTGAAAATATCCTTCAGGAATAAGGTGACATAAAGACATTCTCAGATGAGTTATTACCTAAAGAACTTCTCTAAAAGAAATGCTAATGTCTGAAGGGAAATAATGCCAGAGAGAAACTTGGAACTTTAGGACTGAAGGAAGAGAATAAAAAAGGCAAATATCCGGGTAAATAAAAAAGAATATTTTTCTCTTTTTATATTTAAAGTGGGTTTCTTGTAGACAGCATACCATTCGGTCTTGTATTTTTTTTTTTAATCTAACCTGACAATCTAACATACAAATAAAAATATATGACTCTTGATAGCAAGAATATTAACATTATGCAGTAGAGATTTCAGTGTACGTAAATGTAATACACACCACAACTATAGAGGGGGAGAGTTAAAGGAACTGTAAGGTTATAAGTTTTCTGTATTTTATCTGAAGTGGTAAATTATTAATTCTAAGAAGGCTGTGAAATAAATATTAGGTATATAAATCATAATCCCTAGAGTAACCACTAAAAAGAGAGAGAGAGAGCGCCAAATACTCAACAGAAAAATTAAAATGGAACTCTAAATAAATTTAAATAATTTTTAAAAGGCAGGAAATGGGGATGCCTGGGTGGCTCAGTCGGCTAAACATCTGCCTTTGGCTCAGGTCATGATCCCAGGGTCCTGGGATCGAGTTCTGCATCAGGCTCCTTGCTCAATGAGGAGGCTGCTTCTCCTTCTGCCTGCCGCTCCCCCTGCTTGTGCGCACACGTGTGCACTCTCTCTCTCTCTGACAAATAAATAAAATATTAAAAAAAATAAAAATAAAAAATAAAAGGCAGGAAATAGGAAAATGAGAAACAAAACCAAAAGGGGGTAGATAGCAAAGAATAAAATAGTATGTGTAAATCCAACCAAACCAATAATTACATTAAATTTAAATGATAAAAACACACTATTTAGAAAGGTAGAGATTACCATATTGGATGTTTTGTAAAGCAAAACAAAAATGAAACCTAACTATATGCTGTCCACCAGAAGCTCACTTTAAATACAGAATGGAATAGGGTAGGATAGAATTAAAGGGACAGAAACATATCAGTAATCAAATAAAGCTGGAGTGGCTATATGAATATCAGACAAAATCTACTTTCAAAATAAGAAATATTACCAGAGGTAAAGACAGAAATTATGTAAGGTTAAAGTGGTCAGTTGCCAAAAAGAGGTAATAATTCTAATGTATATGCACCTAAAGCATCTCCAAATATATGAAGCAAAATAGATAAGTCTAAAGAAGACATAGACAAATCCATAATTATACTTGGAGACTTCAATGTTTTTCCTCTCAATCATGGACAGAACAAGTAGAACAGAAATGCAGCAAGGATATAAAAGACTTGAACAACACTACTAACCACCTTCACCTAATTCACATTTATAGGACACGCAGCCCAACTACAGCAGAATAAACATTATTTTTAGTGCACATGGAACATTCACTAAAATTGGACCATATTCTGGGCCACGAAACAAGCTTTAGCAAATTTTCAAGTATGTTCTCTGGCTATAACGGAATTGAAGTAAAAATCAGTAATAGAAAAATATCTGGAAAATTCCCAGATATTGGGAAATTAAGAAGAATTTCTAAATAACACAAGTCAAAGATGAAATAACAAGGAAAACTAGAAAATATTTTAATAAAATGGAAGTAAAAACAAAAACATAACATAACAAAACCTGTGGGATGTAGCTAATGAGTTTTCTGAGGGAAACGGACAGCATTAAATGCATTTAAAAAATGAACTCTTTCAAATCAGAGATCTAACTTTTTGCCTTAAGGAAACTAGAAAACAAATCCCTCAAAAAAGCAGGAAGGAAATAATAAGGAACATAAACCAAAGAAATAAAAACAACAGAGAAAATCAATAAAACCAAAAAGTAACCTTTTGAAAAGATAAGTAATACTGAAAAGATTAATAATAGCCAAACTGTCCTGGTAAAATAGAGAGAAGATATAAATTACCAATATAAGGAATGCAAGCAGTGACATCATTACAGATCCTATAGATATTGAAAGGATAATAAAGGAATATTACAGACAGCTTAAATAGAATAATTCCTTGAAAGGCACAAACTCCCAAAGCTTCTTCGAGACACATAACCAAAAAAAGATACAATTAAGTTACCTTATTATATGTTTAATTTGTAGTAAGATACTACTTTCCAGGGTAATGTTCAAAGCACTTAGTAGGTACTGATTGAACTCCTCAAAGAACATTTCGTTCCCTTCTTCATACTTTCCATAATTCTTTGAGTACTCCTTTTGAATGCAGTGATTGGTCAAATGGCAGGTTTTGTCTTGGAAATTATCAACATGATATGGTTCTGAAGCAGTCCGAAGCACACCCTCTTTATAGAGGTAGATATTATACTGATGATCCACCAAGACCCAGCTTCTGCAAGTCAACAAAACACAGTTTCACTCAAGTCATCCAAAGTTTCTCCATAGTACATACATCATCACCACACCTTAACATTTTTGGAGGGAAGGAGAGGAAGGAGATAGGTTCTAAAATTCTATGAGGCAAGCCATGGCAATTAGCCAAGATAGTGGATTATCACTGTAATGACGCAATTAAAACATTTTACCAAAAATGACAAGGAGACTTTGATCTGTTCAAAAGCCAGCATTTTGAAGAGATCTGGGTGGGTTGGGTCTAAGGTGTATCCATTAACTTTCCATTTGCTCATCCTGAAGCTGATCTGACAGAGGACTGGTGTTCAAGAAGCAGCAAGTCATTATGAAGACAACAAGAATACAGAATCCTCAACGAGACATCAGCAAGCCACAGGAAAGCTGGGGAGAGGGCTGTTTAGCTTTGGAAGGCACGATACAACCTCTTATTCTATGCCAGGCCCTTTGCTCAGAAAGTTAAAATCCAAAAAGGTATTGAGGTGTGTTTACGAAATCCTTAAAAAATAGAGGACACAAATAATGAAGGACATATTAACTGTGTCTGAAGTACGTGTTTTATGTTCATCTCTCAGATGTGTCTATAAACGAGCCTCATACATTTATACTCTCCTCTTTGGAGCCACAAGTCATTTTGATTAAAGAGAATATATTAAAAAAAGGAAAACCCATAATTTTAATATCGTTTTCTAGAAAGAAAAGAGAAATACTGAAGGAAAAATAGAAAATTAGGTACAGAAGCTCAGTTCTCTTCAGCTGTGCTCAATTTTGGCTACATATTAAACATGGTCAAATACCTCCTCACATTCCATGTTACCCTTATCACCCACCACTGTATTTTTCTCAGATTAGTAACAAAAACTCTGGAAAATGATGCATTACCGAATGTCAAACTTGCGGTGACCTGGTTCCAGAAGCAGAGGGTGCTCAAGGTATTTCTGGATCACGTGCACCTGACCCTGGTTGTCAATGAAGTCCAGAAGCTCTGTAGCCTCCGAGGAGATGAGGATGCCTTCACCTAACAGGGCAAAATTGTAACAGAAATGAGTCCAGTTCTTCCCAAGAGGAAAAGGTCCCTACAAAGCAAGAAGGGAAGTACTGACAGCAGGAGAAAACTGAGAGGAGGCTTCTATTGGCCTGCTCACCCTTCTTCCTCCATCCCGTCACTTCCCCAATCTCTCACATTCTCCCTTCTGCCCACAAGAGCACCAGGGCCATCTAACTCTTTCTTCACAGAGGACTGTAAACACTACCTTGACAGGCTCCAAACATGAAATTTCATTTTTACAGACATTCAAAATAGCCAAGCATCCTAAGTAAATGCCACTTTACTGTTGGCCACTTGGCTACCTGATAAAGACATTAAGGAACCCAGTTCTCATACTATAGATTATAGAAACATCCAGAAAGTTAGGGTATAAACACAGCTGTGGAAGTCAATTCCCTACAGCATTGTAATAGGAAAAATTTGATACATGTAAAGCGTCCATCAACTTTAAATAAATGATACAATATCCTTCTCAACAGCTTTATTGAGATATGTTACATATTATAAGATTTCCCCTTTTAAAGTATACAATCAATGGTTTTTCATATATCCCAAAATATTTTCCTTTTAAGGGTAAGATTATAAATGCAGAGATTTGCAATCATCACTAACAATTTCAGAACATTTTCATTACCTCCCTGCACAAACTCATATCCATTAGCAGTACACTCCCCATTCCTTCCTTACCCTATTCGGACATCCACTAATCTATTTTCTGTCTCTGGATTTGCTTAGTCTAAATGACTCCTATAAATGGAATCATACAGTACGTGGCCTTTGTGTCTGGCTTCTTCCTTTAGCATAATGTTCTCAAGGTTCGTCCATGTTGTGGCATGTACCACTACTTCATTCTTTCTTTCCATGGCTAGATAATATTCCACTGTGTGGATATAACATTTTTGTTCATCCATTCATCAACTGATAGACATTTGAGTTTTTTTCCACTGTTGCTTGGCTCTTATGAATAATGCTACTATGAAAATCTGCATAGAAGTTTTTGTGTGGACATGTTTTCAATTCTTTAGTGAATATACCTAGGAGTGGAATAGTTCGGTCATACAGTTACTCTAACTTTTTGAGAAACTGTCAAACTAATTTCCAAAATGTCCACGCCATTTTACATCCTCAACAGCAGTATATGTGTTCCAATTTTGTCACATTCTTGCCAACTTGCTGTCCTCTTGATTATAGCCATCCTAGTGGGTGTGAAGTGGTTATCTCATTGTGGTTTTGATTTGCATTTCCCTAATAACTAACAATGTTGAGCATGTTTTCATGTGCTTATTGGCTATATGTATATCTTCTTTGGAGAAATATCTATTTAGGTTCTTTGTTCTTTTCTTAATTAGGTTGTCCTTTCATTATTGAGTTATCTGAGTTCTTTACACATTCCGGATACAGATCTTATAAGACCTATGATTTGCAATATATTCTCCAGTTTTGAACAGTTCCATTATCATGGATCCCTCAGTGTTGCTCTTTTAAAGCCACAACTACCCCCCTTCTCCTAACACCCTCCTGACACTACTAATCTATTCTCCATTTCCATAATTTTGTCACTTCAGGAGTTTTATATACATAGAATTATACAATATGGGATTTTTGGGGATTGGTTTCTTCCACTGACTCCCTGGAGATTCATCCAAGTTGTTGCATGTATCAATAGTTCAATCCCTTTTATTGCTAAGGAGAATTCCATGGTATTGATTCACCACAGTTGGCTTAATCACTCAGCTTCTGAAGGAATCTGGGTTGTTTCCAGTTTGGGGCTATTACAAATAAAGCTGCTATGAACAATCATGTGCAGGTTTTTGCACAGACATAAGTTTTCATTTTCCTGGGACAAATGCCCAAGTGTGTGCAATTACTGGGTTATATGGTAGTTACAGGTTTAGTGTTACAAGAAATTACCACACTTTTTTCCAGAGCGGCTGTACCATTTTACATTCCCACCAACACCGTGTGATTGATCTAGTTTCTCCTGACCCTTGCAGCATTTGCTGTCATTATCATTTCTTATTTTAGCCATTTTTATAGGAGTGTTGTGGTTTTAATTTGCATTTCCCTAATGGAATTGAAATCTTTTCATTTGCTTATTTTTTATCTGTAGAGCCTTTCTTTCTTTTCTTTTTTTTTTAAGATTTACTTGAGAGGGAGTGAGTGAGTGAGAGAGCACAAGCAAGGGCAGAAGGAGAGGGAGAAGCAGACTCCCCACTGAGCAGGGACCCTGGTTTCATGACCTGAGCTGAAGGCAGATGCTTAACTGACTAAGCCACCCAGGCATCCCAAAAAGTCTGTCCTTCTATTGAATTGCTTTTGCACCTTTGTCAAAAATCAGGTGGGTATATATGTGGGGTCTATTTCTGAGTTCTCTCTTCCACAGATTTATGTTTCTGGCCCCCAACCAATACTGTAGTGTAGTGATTATTGTAGCTACGTAGTATGCTTGAATATCAGGTACAGTGATTACTTCCACTTGATTCTTCTTTTTTCAAAATTGTTTAAGCTATTCTAGAGCTTGTGCCTTTCCATATGAATTTTACAAGAAGCTTTATGTCCGCACAAAAATCTGGTTGAGGTCTTGACAGCAATTGCATTAAGCCTACAGACTAATTTGACGTGAACTGACATCTTTACAATGTTGGGTCTTGCAATCCATGAACATGGTATGTCTGTGCATTTACTTAGATCCTTTTTGACCTTCAGTTGTTTTGTAATTTTCAGCATTAAGATCCTGTACGTGTTTTGCTAAGTTTATACCTAAGAATCTCATTTTCCTTGGGGTGACTATTAAAAAGTATTGGTTTTAATTTTAGTTTCAGTATATTCATTGTTAATATACACAAATGCAACTGCTTTTTGTGTGATCCGATAACCTGCAACCTTGCTGAACTCAGTTTTTTAGTTCTAGGACCTCTGACCTATACTTTCATTTATAGCTCATCTCTACATGCGTCTCATGCTTTCAGTACAAATTAATTTAATTTTGTTAATTAATTTAAAGATTCAACTTTCCTAAAACCCAACCCCTTTTTCAACTATCTCATTTCTGTCACTTGCTCAACCATGTGGTTAGCTCTTAAACAAGAAACTGCAAATCGACATGGAGAAACTCCTTCCTCTCTTTTTGTAGGAACAGGATTCTTTCTGTTTCATCTCCCTCAGGAACCACACTCAGATATCCTGGTTTCTCTTTATTTCCATTTGTCCATTTTTTTTTATATAGACCTTAGTCTCTCTTCCTTTTCACTTTTTCTAAAATAGTTATCCTATGGGGCGCCTGGGTGGCTCAGTCAGTTAAGTGTCTGCCTTCGGCTCAGGTCTTGATCCCAGGATTCTGGGATCGAGCCCCACATCAGGCTTCCTGCTTCTCCCTCTCCCTCAGCCTGCCACTCCCCCTGTTTGTGCTCTCTCTCTGTCAAATGAATAAATAAAATCTTTAAAAAAATAAATAGAATAGTTATACTAAAAAATCCCTTCCTATTAATGCGCTGGAACCATACCACCTTTGATGCCTTCCTCTCCATAATCTGCTCACATTCCCTCCTATTTGCTTCAACTTTGTTTCCCTTATGCTATTTCCTTATGTAAACTATTTCTTATTGAAAATATACCTGATGCTGATAGATGGGAAAAATAATGGAAGAAGGTAGAAAGATACATTTTGATAACTCTAAAAAACTATCATTGGAGCGCCTGGGTGGCTCAGTAGTTAAGCGTCTGCCTTTGGCTCAGGGCATGATTTCAGCGTTCTGGGATCGAGCCCCGCATCAGGCTCCTCCGCTGGGAGCCTGCTTCTTCATTTCCCACTCCCCCTGCCTGTGTTCCCTCTCTCACTGGCTGTCTCTCTGTCAAATAAATAAATAAAATCTTTTAAAAAAACAAATTAAAAAATTTTAAAAAAATACAAAACTATCATTATTCAAAAAAAAAAAACCACCAAGGCATTCAAGTGAAATAGAAAAGTTACCTATAGTCTTATTTTGTAATATAATTATTTTTGTCTTTTAATATCACCCTCTTTTCCATAAAGGCAAAGACTGGCACAGTCATAGTGAACTCACCTTATATTGTCAATTTTTTTCACTTTATATTGTCAGTATTTTCACTGTTTCTACATTAACATTACAATTATGTTAGCAGCTGAAGAAAAGTACACATTTGTTTACTGATTGCTGGACAGTGGGGTTGTTTCCAAATAAAATGTTGCTGTTACAGATCACATAGTCGTAAATGTCTTTGCTATAGATCACTCTAGTTTCTTTTAAAATTTCCCTGGAGTTAAGTTTTCAGGAATGAGATTAGTGAGCCAAAGCCTATACACTCTCTATGGCTCTTCCTTTGTATTATCCTATTGCTTTTGCAAAGACAGTGTATCACACCTAAGAGGAAGCAGTTCATAACAAGCTTTCAGCAACAGTATCACTGAAGGTCTCTCTTATTTTGTAGGTAAAAAATGATACATAAAATCTACATTTATTTTGTAAGCTTTGTATACCAATGTAGCATGTTTCCATGTGCTCATCAACTGTATTTCTAATATTATTTCTTTATATCCTCACTAACTAAACCTGGAGAAATTATGAAGAAACCCTGGAATTCTTTAAGTAGTTTCAAGGTGATAGTCTTTTTTGTTCTTTGTTCTCATCTCAACTATTTATCTGGAAATAGATGCATCACTAGCCTTCTTTCTGACTAGACTGGGTCCATAAGGGCAAGAGGTCATATCTATTTTATTTATCCCTGTCTCTCCAAACACTCATTACTTCATTCATTCATTCATTCATTCATTCATTCATTCATCACTCAATACATATATTGAACTTTTGCTGGGTTCCATGTGCTGCCCTGGCACCAGGGAGACAGCACTGAACACAGATGTGACAAGGTCTGACTGTGATTTAATAGGATCTCTGTCTGCTGTACTGTGTGTAGACTGTGGAGAATGGCCAAGGGCAGGACAAGGAGCAACGCTCCAGGTGAGAGGCGAAGGTGGTTCAGGTTCAAGATCGGCAGTGGAGGTGGTGAACAGGGGGTCTTTACACTGGATACAGTGTGAAGGTTGAGCCAACTATTCCCAGCATGTGGTACGTACTAAATACTTCTTTAACAAGAATGGAAGTCATTCATTCATCCTATTGGTTTCATTTTGTAGTTTCCAAACAAAACAAATGCATACCACTTATCTCAACTCCCTAAAGCAAAATTTCTTCTTTGTTTGGCATTTTATTCTCTCTTTACCTCTCCCTGATGCTGACCATCAATCTATGACTTGTCTTCGTGAGGGTTCAGACACCACCCAGGTGGGATCACTGTCATGACTTGACATGCCCTTGCCAAGGGCCTTGCCTCACTCCTGATTCTCACTCCAGTTAAGGCTCCATGATACAAGATGTCCTTACAATGGCCATCCTGACTAGAGCCCAAATCCATAGAAGGAATATGGAATACTGTAAATGTCTATTTCCTCTTCCAATTCCCCCATTTATCATTAGAACCAAACTAGGGGACAGTACTTGAGAAGAGGTCACAAGAGGGGAGAGAGAAGTAGGTGAGGTACCTGGCTTGTGGCAAGAGTCCAACTCTCCCCCTTTCAGGAGATTCCAGGTGATGCCCTCCTGTCTCATGGTTGGTGGAAAAGAAGGTGAGGTCCACTGGACCGGGGATAGAAATGAGTACCAATGGCCAGATGGTCTTCCAAGGCAATAAAAGAAGAAGTAAGTTCAAAATAGAATGGTTTTAAAAGGAGCATATGATGGTAGCTATAGAGATAGACCATGTTTATGTGTTCATTACATTGTGAACTGCCTTTATTTTGAGCTTGAGTCAATATCATAAACCTCATTCTTTCTATGCATTCATTCAACACACATTTACTGAGTGCCTCTGGAGAGGGTAGAGATGAACAAGACAGAAAGTCTGTGTTTACATGGAGCTTATGGTATGAGAGAGGAGACAGGCAGATAACAGATATGTAACAGAAGTGCTAGGAAGAGGTTAGTGCAAGGAGGAAACATAAAGCAGGGCAAAAGACAGAGAGCAATGGGCATAAAGGCTATTTTAGAAAAGAAAAGGCTTTTCTAACAAGGCAATATTTGAGCTGAAAGAAACAGAAAATAATCCATAAGAACATTTGAGATATACAGACAAAGTTAGAATATTCATAGAACTCTAAGCAGGCGTGGCTTTAGAACAGTGAACAAGGCCAAGAATAGTAGATGGGATCAGAGATAGGAGCAAATGTTAAATAGTGTAGGCTCCCATCAGCAATCTGGAGTTTATTTGAACTGCACTGGGAAGCCAGCTGGTCAGTCCTGAGCAGGGAGTAACATGATCAGATTTACGTTTTTAGACATTGCTCTGTCTTAGAGGAGAACTGGCTGTGAGCAGGCACGGCAATTATACAGACTAGAGAGAATAGTAGCTTTGACTTCAAGTGATAGCAGCAGAAATGGCAAGAAAAAGTTTAATTCAGAATATATTTTGAAGGTAGAGCTAGCACGACTTGCTGATGCATTAGGTATGGACTGTAAAGAAAAGAGCAGTCAAGGATGAAGCCTAGGTTTTGGGCTTCAGAGGCTGGGATCACATACTGTGTGGGAAGACTGAAAGAGGGGTAGGCTGGGGTGGGTTAAATTGGGCAGGAAATGAAGCGTTCTATATCAGATATGTTACATTTGAAATGCCTGCCATACTGGATCTAGAGCTTAAGGGGAAATACTTTGGCTGGAGATATACATTTAGAAGTCATCAGTACCCAGATAAATATTTAAAACTAAGTAACTAGACATGGTCTCTACCCTTGAGGATTCAGATTAGAATAGTCACTCATCTAAAGGTCTCATTGAATTCTAACATACCATTGAACAAAACACACGAGAACCTACCGGAAAGGAAGAAGGGGACAGCAATGCCAACTCACCTTTGGCACCAGCTGATGACTTTGCAATCCAAACATTGCCCTCTCCATCTTCTTTCTTTCTGTTATAAGAAGCCAGGAAGAATTCCCTTTCATCTGTCCTTGAGTTATGGATCGGTGGGTGAATTCCATTTTGTGCTGGAGCAACTGGGGTCTTGAGATTAGTCGGATAAATCACATAGGACTCTGGAAACCATGTGCAGGATTCAGCCAGGTCTGGGCTTGTCTTGATCAGCCTGACAGATGACAGAAGGTCAGTTTCCCTTCTTAGTACACCCTGCCACTCCATTCAGAAAAGCCAGTGCTTTCCCCCACAGCTCGTCAAGGAGGCAGGGCAATACCAGGGCCAGGAGCTGGTCTTTTTATCCCACTCTTTGTTCTTGGCCTCCTTGAGCTGACCTGTAATGCACTACTGGGCAGCAACCAGCTATTACATGCAACCCTTAAGGCATGCTCCAAGGAGTTAAAAAGGAGCTTAATATCCAGGACTTTAGCTTCTTTTAAAGTGCATCTCTAAGGAAAATTAACTTGAAATAATTCTGAGACAACACTTTTTCAATATACATGTTGTGATTGAGCTAGACCCATGCAAAAAAAACAAAAAAACAAAAAAAAAAAAACCCACCTTATTTTAGTTTTTCATTTCTTGCTTTTAGCTCAGCCTGGCTTCAATGACACATGAAGGAGGAATCTTTCTCATGGGGCACGTGACCACAGTGGTCATAACTAAACATACCTATGGCCCCCAAAATAACATAACATGACGGAAGATAAAGTCAGGCCCTGAGCAAGGCAATTAATAAACACAAGGGCCTATGAAGGGCTTCCCATTGCATCTAGAGCTTAAGGGGAAGATAAAGTCAGGCCCTGAGCAAGGCAATTAATAAACACAGGGGCCTATGAAGGGCTTCCCATTGCATCTACTCTCCAATCAGACCCCCAGTGGGGGCGACACTAGCATCCCATTTCACACAATAGCTACCAGGTCACAGATAAGTAAATTTCCCACAATCATAAAGGTAGTAAGAAACAGCCATTACGCAACCCCCAAACTCCCAGTCCTCACTCAAAACTTACTCCTAGTCCCCAGGAATCAGAGGCAGGAGGGAACTCACCCAAAGAAATCTGCAGACCTCCCTAAGCTGCATTCCAACTTCTCTCTAGAACAGAACTATTAATGTTAAGCCTGTGTTTAAGACCCACTTGCAAAAACCAGTCTATGAGCAAATGGCAGAAATAATGAAAAGAAAATTTTTTAAGATTTTATTTATTTATTTGACAGAGAGAAACAGAGAGAGAGCACAAGCAGGAGGAGTGACAGGCAGAGGGAAAAGCAGGCTACTGTTGAACAAGGAGCCCAATGTGGGGATCATGACCTGAGCCAAAGGCAGATGCTTAACTGACTGAGCCACCCAGGCATCCTGAAAATAATTTTTTTTAAAGATTTTATTTATTTATTCAACAGAAATAGAGACAGCCAGCGAGAGAAGAAACACAAGCAGGGGGAGTGGGAGAGGAAGAAGCAGGCTCATAGCGGAAGAGCCTGATGTGGGGCTCGATCCCAGATCGCCGGGATCACGCCCTGAGCTGAAGGCAGACGCTTAACCGCTGTGCCACCCAGGCGCCCCCCGAAAATAATTTTTTAACTGAGATTTAAAATAAAGTTATTTTTAAACCAAAGGAAATAGAATGTGACAGTTACTTGAATTCAAAGGAACAAAAATCAACACATTTCTAACTCACTAAATATCCACTCTATCTACACTGGCCAATAAGGTGGGCACTACCCACACGTGGCTTCTGAGTATTTCAAATATGGCCAATGTGACACAGGAACTGACTTTTAAAACTTTGTTTAGTTTTAATGTAAAAACTAAAGTATTGTAAAATATTTTCCCATTCATCACAATTGTACTCTTTTGGTAGGATGACATTAACCACTGCATGACCTAAGATATTTTTGTGGTACTGCAGCGTGCATGTCATGCGCATGTGTTTCTAGTAGTACACATAAACACATCACTGTTCTACTCAGCGACAATAGCTTGATTCAGCTCAAGTGACTTTACCTCCCATGCGCTGATGAAACATTACATTGTGCTTATTACGCAGACAGCACGAGCTACAATGATAGCTATGTAAATCATAATTGGTAACTAATGTGAAATGTAACTAGGTGTCCAGTTAAAATCAGTATGGACAAATTTTTAAATTTAAAATAAAGGAATACTACTGAGGCCAATTTTTTTTTTTTTTGTCAAGTTACTTGGATAGCTTTATTCCCTTTGAGTTTGTATATTATTCACATCTTCATTGCTAGAATTCCCTTATCAGCTCTTATATATTATAGCTCTTATATATACCACCAACTTCATGAACACATCCTCCAGCATATTTCTGGTGTAGAGCACACATGCATTTAGCACGGCTTTGTTAGCTAGTGTAAGACATTTCTTCTCTTAGTTTTTGGTTCTTCTTATTATTTTTTAAACAAAAATTGATGCAGAATTGAGTAAGGATGCCAAAGCTAGAACTAGGACCAGAACGGTAAAAGGGGGGAGAAAAAAAGAACTGGCAGAAAGTATGTCAGAAATTTCACAATGAATGGCAATTGCAACTTGCTATAGCAGAGTAAAATGAAAAAAAGTTTGTTTGCTGTACAAAGGAGACATTTTCAGCAAACACATAATGAATTTCATAAGCAGTTTCCTTTCAACCAGCAAACAAAACAAAACAAAACAAAAACAAAAACAAAAAAATGAGAGAGACAAACCAAGAAACAAACTCTTAACTATAGAGAACAAACTGATGGTTACCCCAGGGGAGGAAGAGGGGATGGGTTAAGTAGGTGATGGGGATTAAGGAAGGCACTTGCTGGGATGAGCACCAAGGGTTGTATGTAAGTGTTGAATTGCTAACTTATACACCTTGAAACTAATATTACACCATATGTTAACCAACTGGAATTTAAATAAAAACTTAAAAAAATAATCAGTGAAATTTGTGGCTAAAATCAAAATTAAATATCTAACAGAAAATGTTTAAACAAAATTTTAACAGGCTCTGAGCCTGTAACTTTGGTCAGTTATAAAATGGCATGGATTCTTGCACAAAAAGGAAAACAATTTTTTTTTTAAAGTTTTATTTATTTTTAGAGAGAGAGTGCAAGTGTGAGAACACACGGGAGCAGGGAGGGAATCTCAAGCGGACTTCCCACTAAGCACAGAACCAACTCGGAGCTTGATCTCATAACCCTGAGATCATGACCTGAGCCAAAACCAAGAGTCGGACACACTCGGCTGACTGAGCCACTCAGACGCCCCAAAAGAAAACCATTTTAGGGGCACCTGTGTGGCTCAGTCAGTTAAGCATCTGCCTTCAGCTCAAGTCATGATCTCCGGATCCTGGAATCGAGCCCTGCATTGGGCTTCCTGCTCAAAGCAGGGTCTGCTTCTCCTTACCCCTCGACCCCCCCTCCCCCTCTCAAGCTCTCAGGCGCTCTTTCTCTCTCAAATAAATAAGTAAAATCTTAAAAAAAAAAAAAAGAAAAAACCATTTTAGATAGAAATACAGTTAGAGGAAATATTCTGAGGAAAAGAGTAAAAAAGATATTTTACAAAAAGTGAACAATCTTTAGCTAAGTCATGAACATTGCCCAAGGAGTACAAAACCTTTCTAATAACATCAAAGACTGATTCAAAAGTAAAATAATCTTAAATATTTTTCTTCAGTTTTAGTTGAGTTCTGTGACACGAGACGTGTCCAATTAATACTTTGGGTATGTTCTGTCTCGAAGAATTTTCAAATACATGAAAAAATATTATCGAATTGCAGCCTTAAAACTATCAACCTTGTGGTATAGATATTTTTTAATCTTTTACACCCGTCAAAGAATTTCACCTATATGAGAAAATTTCTATCATGACAGTACTTCAGCTAGGATGCGTTGAAATCTGACTAACTGGGATTTTAACAGACTGATGCTTTCTTTATTGTTTCATTGTACTGTATGTTACATATTGGAAACACTTGCACTCAGTTTTCTGAAGCTCGCTCTATGAAAACTATCATGGATACAGTTGTTGAAATGCTTTAGTACATACTTGCAAGTGCTACAATGATTCCCCAGTATGGAACTGTTGAAAGAAACAGAAGACAATGGATTTAATGATACTGTGTTCTCTGCCAGCGTTCGCTGATTGAGAGATACGGGAGTTCTACAAAGATTCACTGTATTGTCAACTCCAAATCAGATTTCCTTGAAATAAAAGAAAATGCTTCCCAAACCAAGAATTAATTATTTCACTCGATAATCAAATATTAAAAAATGGCAGTGGGATTGACATTTTCTCACCAATATCCACACTGCATATGATCAAGCTAAATTTAAAGCTCCAAGGAAGGGAAAAGAAGATCTAATTTATGACCTAGCCAGACAAGCGTGAAAATTTTTGTTTCAACTTCAGAATACAAGTGAACAGTAATGATTTTACATATATTTTTTTAAGATTTTATTTATTTATTTGACAGAGAGGGAGCAAGAGAGGGAACACAAGCAGGGGAGTGGGAGAGGGAGAAGCAGGCTTCCCGCCGAGCAGGGAGCCCGATGCGGGGCTCGATCCCAGAACGCTGGGATCAGGACCTGAGGCGAAGGCAGACACTTAACGACTGAGCCACCCAGGAGCCCCTGAATTTACATATTTTTATAACATGACTCAACACGTAGATTTAACTTGACATAGCGTTATGTAAATTGGCTGCAAAAACTAAAGAAAAGTTTGAAGAACACTTTGTTGATATTGCGAAATTTAGAATTTCTTTTCAACTTATTCAATATTTCTTTTGAATCTGATATTAATACTGTGCTAAACCAAGAGTCAGCAAACTTACTTAACTTGGACATAGTTTTAAAAAGTCAAGTCAATTCTTCTAAAAATACAAACCAGTTTTGTCAATGTGCATGCAACTATTACAGGAAAATGATTTTTCATTCAGTTACTTTCCCGTAAGTTTATGTAGGAACAACTTAAGTATGTAAATCTACTTTTACAACCATAACTTTTTATGAAATCTAAATACAGGGCAAGGATTTCAGATAAAAATTTAGTGTCTGGATTAAGATGTTCCAAAAATATAAAATGCACACCAGATTTTGAAGACTCAGGATGAAAATAAAATATATGAAATATCTCATTAATTGTTTTTTATATTAATAACATGTCAAACTGATGATTTTGGATTTTTATGGTCAAATAAAATATATTAGTGAAATAAGCTGCACCTGTTTCTTTGTATTTATTTTAATGTGGCTACTAGGAAATTTAAAATTACACATGTGGCTAGCATCCTATTTCTGCTGGACAGCATCCTTTGCAATTGTTGCATTTGCTCATAAGCCCATTTGGAAAGAAATCACAAATGGAGGCTTATTTATATATACACAAGGGAGAGAAACTCCTTATGTGAATATGTAATATGTGAATATGTAATAACAAGGGGCATCTGGATGGCACTAACTACCCAAAGTTAGGGGTGCCTGGGTGGTTCAGGCAGTTAAATCGTCTGCCTTCGGCTCAGGTCATGATCTCAGGATCCTGGGACAGAGCCCCACATGGGGCTCCCTGCTCAGCGGGGAGTCTGTTTCTCCCTCTCCTTCTGCCCCTCCCCCTGCTTGCACAAGCACTCTCCCTCTCTCTCCCTCTGTCAAATAAATAAATAAATAAAATCTTTTTAAAAAATGTAATAACAAGACTTTACAAAGCCTTGCTCACCTTCAGGGGTAGCTGGTGAATCACAAAAATCCATCACAGACAGAAGTGGATACATAAGTTACTGGGGCCGTGAGTGTGAACAAAAAGGGGAAAATAAGGCTATGAACACCCAACCTAGTAAATAGTTGGAGCCCAGAGAGAAATGTGAGTGGGGAAAAGAGCATTTATACTGAGTCATATCTTCCAGTGTCTGCTTCCTTAAGTGATTTGTTTGGCTACACACATATGTTCACTGGTCATTATGGAAAGAATACTGGAGACCTGTATTGGCCCCGATTTTAGGGGCACCACCCAGTTTTTCCCTACTCAAATGAAAACAATAATAGCAGTGATAGCCATAATAATAGGAAAAAGACGAGCCTTTACTTACACAGTGCGAACTATGAGACAGACATTACTCAAAATCAGTATACAAATTAACTCAATTAATTCTTACAAGCACCTGAGGTTTATTTACAGAAAAGGAAACTAAGGCACAGAGTCAAATACTCTTTACCACTGTGCTATATACTTTACATCGTCACCCTATTTAATCCTTGCAGCCACCGTACAAGGTAGATTCCATGGCTGGAGGGATGAGGAAATTTGCCCCAGCTAAGAAGAGGAAGAGCTCGGATTAAAACCCAAGCTGCTGATCCTAGATCTTTACCACCGTATAATTCTGCTTCCCTGTACCTTACGGTACCGTTCCTCTGACACCTCGCCATAACCGCACCGCTCAGAGACGGGCAGTGCAGCAGATAGCGTTATACCCTGCCCGGGGGGCCTTTCTGAGGGGACCCCTGGCTGCTGTGAGGTGGCTGCTAAGAGCTTAAGTGTGCCTTTCTCCAGGGTCTAGGCCCTGCCCAGACATGTGGGGGGAGCTACATTTTCCACTTCCCCCCACCGCCACTGGCTGCCTGATACTGGAGGACAGAAGCCAGGTCCTCTTGTCTCAACTCTGAGGTACCATTAACTCCTGAGTTCCATGGAGTCAGGCTGAGGAGAGACTTCAGCTGAAACCACACCTTTGCTTGGCTTCCTCTGCTGTCTGGCCCCCCCTTGCTTCCAAGTGAGTTTCTCCCAAGAGCCTCTACCTCTTCCCCCCAGTCAATCACCCACACAAGAAACCTAGTTTCCCGTTCTGCTTCTAGGGAGCCTCACCTAGGAGACAGAAAGGCTTTATCAAGCACAAACAGCAGTCTTAGACAGCAATCAAAGCGGCACAGACGAAGCTCCAGAACTAATATTGTTGGCTTTTCAGATAAAAGTATTTTTACCCTTAAAAAAAAAATCCCACATATTTGCTTCAGGAGGAAAGTGAAAACATTTATGTAATACATGGAAAGGATCTTAAACACTTACTTCACTAAAGAAGCCTTGCGACACAGTTTGTCAGCCCCTCTGTAGTAATTCACCAACTGCATCAGCCCAGGCTCGTGACCTATAAAGGAAAGAGAAGGCTCAGAAGGGAAAGAGGACAGGTGGGAAACGACAATGTCAGCACCAGCATGTAGGAGAAAGAACAGCTGTGTCATGCCCAGGTTTCTTTCTCTCACTTCAGGGCTGGTTGGCAGAAATGGAACAATTCCGTTGCCCCGCACCGGCACTCCCCTTCCACAGCATGGCACTGAAAACCCTCCCCCACCCCATCGTGGGTGTTAAGGTATCAGCTCTTAGGTCTGCCAAAGACCGCTGCTGCCTTGGTTTTTTCTTCTTAGGGTGGAAGGGTATTTTCTCTTTCACCTCTCTTTGTTCCCCACCACACCCTGCTCTTGGCTTAACACAGAGGCATTTAATAATCTCTGTACGATACCACTTTAACAGCTGTGCTTTGACACCCCTAACCTTGCTTTTCTACAGCCATCAAGGAAGGCAGGAGAACTATGCTACTGCTGTTCTCAAGCATGTCTACCTCCGTGAGCTTCTAGGAGAGTCACAAGAGATGAACGAAGGTAGTAGAGAAGCCATGTCTATAAAATCAGTGTGTATCCTCCACAGGGAAACTCAACTTCAGTAAATCTTATTGCATGGCCCCTCCTCTATAACATAGAGCAGAAAGGATACAAACAAAAAACAAAAGTCTCTATTTTTGTTTAAAATCCAAACAAAATGCATTGAATTTCCAGCAACAAAAATAAAAGTAAAACCAAAGAAAGGGAGTTTGAGTAGAAGATGCCAGAGGTAAGAAGAATACATCTGAGAACAGCATATAATTAAATAAAAATATTTAGGCACTAACTAGCTCTCATTGTCTCCCTGGGGCAGATGAACCTGGCTCACACCTCAACTGCTTACCTTCTCATCTCCACAGCAGCAGCATTCCCGAGACTTTACCTGGCTCTAGAAGTCATCTCCTTGCGTTTCACACTTTAAGCAAAAACTAAATATCCCTAACAGTGAAGACATATAACCACATGGCTGTGGGATGCTGTTTTCTTTTCCATAAAATACAAATACTTACTTATCATCTGTTGCCTCTGTGGTACCTGTTTAGGATTTGGACCCTGTAAGTTTCTGCTCCTTCCCCCCTAGTCCTGAGCAGCATAGCAATGCCAACCACCCCTGCTTCAGCCCCGGCAGAGACTTTCCACAGAGGAAAGTCAGGCAGGCAGGCAGGGAAGTGGACAGAGCAAGAAGGAGATATGTGTCTCAACTATAAGTAGTTCTTTCAGGGAAAGGTATTCCCTTTGCTGAGGGCTTCCTGGAGAGACGGTTAACCAGAGGGACTCTCCAGGCACATTTCCTGCAGTCCCAGATTTCCGGGGGTTGGAATCAGCGCTTCCGTGGAGTCCCCATCATACATACATCCTAAATCTGCAGAACAACAGAAAGTTGTCCATGGTACCATTCCAAAGAAAAACTTTCCATAGGCTATGCTAAACACCCTTCATTCCCGAAATCACTACAACTGTACAAGCCCCCCCCCCCCCGGGGCTCTGTGGAACCTCACCAGTGGCCAGTCAGTTCCAAATGGCCTGTTTTCAATTTGCCCATTCAATCTCTCCACCCCCTGACCACACCTATTTCTAAAAACTGTGTCCTCTGCTGGACATTAAGCACCGCTATCTCCGGGTTGTCCTCCAAAGCAGAGATGACTTTTCTTCATTATTGATTCTCCCCTTCTGTCTTTGGCAATTCGATTTAGCCCCCCACCCAGAAGACTTTTGGCAGGGAACATGGCTACTGTGAGAGAGGCTGCATCTCCGGGATGACTGCGCAGTGAGAAGCCACGAGACTGTTCAGGTCAATGGGATGTAAGTTGAGGTGATCTGCACAACTTCTGGATTACGTCATCTAGAAAGGAGCTGCGGGTCCTCTCCTTCCCCCTGCCCTTCCCTACACGCGGGGATATGGTGTGGATATGGACGTGGATGTGATGCCAAGCCAGCATCAACCACGTGAGTGAAGGTAACTCCCTCGGGATGAACAGGGCAGAGAAGCGGGACGCAGGGTGAAGCCGGTGTCCTGTACAATCTACCTTCAACCCACCACTGTGGAAACACCAAGGAAAGGCCCAAATCAGACACCCTTCGGCTCTTCCCTGGCTCCGCTCACTTCTGAAGCTCCTGCTTTTGGAATCCAGAGGTCTTTTCCAAATCCCCAGTTTATCTGAGCCTTCGGGCAGCTGAATCCTCAGGGTTTTCAACACACGCAAGGATCCCTCCCGCGCCAACATCGGGCAGGGTGGAATCCTCAGTGCAGAAATTCGCAAGAGGACTCCAGCCTGAGCTCGTGCGGCGGCTCGGCGGGGCCTGGCCCCGCCCCAGCTCGGCCCCGCGCGATTTGGGGGCGTCGGGCCGGGGCAGTGCGGGAGCACGCGGCCGACGCCCCCCGGGCTGCAGGGACCCGCCATTGTCCGGGGACAGCCGCGGCCCGGAGTCCGATTTATGAGATGAGGAGGCATGCAAAGCGGTGTTCTCTCTGCCCGAGGAACGACGGAGAGGAAGATTTATGACCTTAAGACAAAAGCGCTGGTAATAACGGGCTGTGGGAGGAGCGGGAGGGCGCGGACGAGGAAGCGCTCACCCAGTCTCCCGAAGGGCAGCCGGTTCCTCTCGCCCAGCATCAGGTTGAACCTGGGGTTGTCGCGCCTCAGCCTCTTCCAGTGGCCGGTGGCGAGCAGCAGCCGCGAGACCTCGGCGTAGACGCTGCTGTTCTCGTCGCGCACCACGAAGGTGTACATGGCGAAGGGCCGTGCGCCCGGGCCGCCCGGGCAGCCGCCTCAGGGACCTGCCGGCCGAGGTGGCGGCTCAGCTCGGAACCCGCCCGAGCGCCCGCCGCCACGCCGGCTCCCCGAGCCACTAGGGTCCCGGTGGCGCCGCGCCCGGGCGCCCGCGCGTCAGCCCGGAGGCCGCGCCCCCTCCCCCTCCTTCGGCTCCCGGCGCGGCCCCGCCTCCGCCCCGTGATGCCGCGCGGCCGCCCCCGCCCGGGCGGGGCTGGGGGGTGTTTGCTGCGGCTCCGCAGCGCGTCTTGGGTCCGGGTGGGGGCTCCCGGGGGGCTGGCGGCTGGCCGGGGCGAGCGCAGCTTTGGCGCAGCGTTGGGAATGTGCGACCGAGGGAGACCGGAGACTGGGCGCGTCCCCGTGTCCCGGCTAGGGGGCGGTGCCAGCGGAGGATCCCCGTTCTGCGCCGCTCGCTGCGGCGTTTCCACCCCCACTGTTCCAAAGGGACGATTTATGGATAAAAATGAAATGTTCCAAGGCACAATCCTATGTCTGCGGAATGGAAATTGACAAGGCAATTCTAAAATTGATGCAGAAATGCAAAAGTCGAAGAATACCAAAAGCAATCTTGAAGAAGAAAGTTGGAAGACTTAACACCAGATATCAAGACCTATAAAAGTTATAGTATTTAAGTACAAAGCTACAGTAATTTAAAAAGTATGGTTTGGGCACAGGAGAGACAAGTAGACCAAAGTAAAGGTATCTATCTATCGATTGATGTAGTCCGTTGATTCATAACAAAGGTGACATTGCAGAACAGTGGGGAAAAAGACGGACTTCTCAGTAAGTGAAGTTGGGTCAGTGGATATACATTTGGAAAACAAAATTAATCTTGACCTTTATCACACACAGAATCAGTTGCAGATTCAGTGTGAGCTGATGCATCTAAATATGAAAGTAGAGCAATGAAGCTTTTAACAGAAAACACGAAAGAAAATCTTTATGATCTTGCATTAGGTAAAGATCTTAAAGAGGACACAAAAATCTCTAGGAATAGAGAAAAAAACTGGTGAATTAGCAGCCTTAAAAATAAGAACGTCTATTTATCAAAAGACACCATCCAGAGAATGAAAAGGAAAGCCATAGAATAGGATATGAGGCCTGGTGTGTGTGTGTGTGTGTGTGTGTGTACATACATATCTGATAGAGACCTATTTAGGATACATGAGGAATTACAAATGAATAACTTAAAAAATTGGCAAGCCAATTAACAAAAGAACTGAGCTGGATATTTTAAGGGACAGTCCAGTAGGTCAAGTCTCAGCACAAGAGAAGATTTGGAGAAGAGTCATAGGAAGACACTAAATAAGGAATATGTTGGGCTGAAAAGCAAGGCCACGTCTAATAGTTTCAGGACAAGAGTACAAATGGAAACCATATGTCTAAAAGTCTACTATATGTAAAAATATTTTAAAGTTATAAACCATACCCATAAGGTGCTAGATAAAAATGTCTATCTTCCGGCCTTACAAATATGTAATGATAAGGATGACCTGGAAGGCAAGGTTTTTAGAATTCCCAGATTCATAGAAGTTCAATGCCAGAAGTTGGAAATACTGGAAGAGATGGCCCTGGCCTCCGCCCCATGGCCTGCCCCTGTTTCCTCCCTTCCTCGACTCCACCTTGCACCATGAGGGGCCATGCATATATGTATGGGGACACTACAGCCAGGAGGTTCAAGCTCCGTCTTCTCACCCAGCACCTCCCACAAACAGCTGCGATGGTGACTGCCCAGCCCTAGGGGTGTGCACACCAGCAATGTCCCTGACCCTTGGGAGAATAGACCCTGGGAAGAATCTAGTGCAGGCTCAGGACAAGAGCTGGGCTATTTGGACCATGAATTCTGGTTCTCAGGTATCTAGCATAGTCTAGAAAGGGGGAGGGGCCATGTCCCCTTGCCCTCACAAACTTCTCACCTATAGGGAAGGACATGGCTAGAGTAGGGTCAGACTGGGAGCCTCTAAAGCAAGGACCTTTCTTACATGGACCTAAGGGTCATATTCCTAAGAAATAAGCTTCAGAATCCTCCACTACCCTTTCCCCTCTCTCAGCTCTTTGTGTTCTACACTTGGACACCAAAACGACTCAACATTGTTTTTCTCTCATCATCTCTAACGTTACCACAATCACTTTAGGCTTTGGGTTTCGCACCTGTCTTCTAGCTGCTCTTCTTGCTTTAGTCCCTTTACCTCTCCAGTCTTCCCTGCACATCATTACCAAATTAATCTTTCTAAAACACAGCATTCCTCACATCTACCCATACATCAAAGACTGCCATGGCTCACTGCCAGCATCCTCAATTTCAAAGTCCTAGCCTTTTATCAAGTCTTCCCATTGGAACTTTCTTGCCACATTTACCACACTCCTTCAGCTGAAGTCTTTGAAGTGCCCCGATCGTCGTCAAGGTCAAATGAAAGTGTGCTAGATGGAGTTTTAATGCTGAGTATAGTAACCCTTCCAAAACTGATGAACCACATACCAGATGGATCATAAAGTCCCCATTAATCAAAACTTTTAATTAGCATTTTCTATCTCACAATTGTGCTGAATAAAATAAGACTTACTATTTCTTTAGACCAAGGTCTTGGTTGCTCTTTAGCACTTTGGAGGTAGGACTGCCTCCCCCTTCAACAGAGCCTTTTGACACCCCTCCCTGAAGAAGAATGCCACTCATACTCTTCTACCCTGGAAAACCTGCGTTTAACAAGTCCTTGCTGCAGACAGTGTTCAAGGCATAGAGGACACAAGACGAAGTCCCTGTCCTCACAGAGCTCTGTTCCTGGGGAAACTTACATTTTTCTGGATGCTATCTAGAGGAATTTAACTGGAGGAGCAAATATCCCTACAGTTGCTGCTGCTGGAATTCTGGGTTGGAGTGACAGTTTTGAGGACAGGAATACCTTCTAGAGACACTCACATCGTAACATGTAGGATGAAGCTGCTTGAGTCCATATGGCACCTGAGTCATTTTCTCCTCTTCTCCTCTATTTCCTGTTCTTCCTAGATGCAATAGCTCCCACACAGAGATGAAGGAAAATAGAAAAAATAGAAAAATAACTCAGTGAGTTGCACTCAAAGAACACTGTGAAACCTAGAGTTATAAGGTGTCAGTGACTGTGAGGTGATGCCCATGCCTCCTATCCAGAGACTTCCAATGGAGCCCATAGTCTCTTTTTGCCTGGGGCATGTCCTCACGGCATGATGCATGCCAAGAGTTTGCACACAGGGTAACAGGCCTGTGAATGACCAACTTAATTAGGTATTGGTGACATCTTTTTTTTTTAAAGACTTTATTTATATGAGAGAGAGAGCGCACGTGCACCTGCACACATGGGTGGGGGCGGGGCAGTGGGAGAAGGAGAAGCAGACTCCGCTGAGGAGGGAGCCCTGAGATCATGACCCGAGCTGAAGGCAGATGCTTAACTGGCGGAACCACCCAGGCGCCCGGGTGACATCTTTTCAAACGAATAAAAATATTAATAAAGATAATTTTCCCCATCCCATAAATAACTAGTGGTGCTAAGGAGACAGGAATACAAGAGGCATTTGAGAGGGGAGAATCATCAGGAAAAATTTCTTAGAAGAAATCAGTTTAGAAACCAATCTAGAATGGAAGGAATCTGAGTCCCATCGTATCAGATATGTGATTGGTAAATATTTCTCCTAGTTTGTGGTTTACCTTTTCATTTTTAATGATGTCTTTTGTAGTGTAAAAGTTTTAAATTTCAATGAATTCTAATTTACTGACTTTTTTCCCTTTATGGATTTTAGAGCTATACATGTCCCTCTAACTATGGCCCAATGTATTTTGATCTGTTGTGCTTTCATGCTCATTCAATTCAAAAAATGTTCTAAGTTCCCTTGTGATTTCTTCTTTGATCTATAGGCTATTTATTAATGTGTTGTTCAATTTTTAAATATTCAAGGATTTCCCAAATTTCCTTCTGTCATTGATTTCTTTAAAAAATTATTTATTTATTTATTTATTTATTTATTTATTTATTTATTTATTTATTTAACAGAGAGAGAGAGAGAGAGCACAAGCAGGGGGAGCAGCAGGCAGAGGGAGAGGGAGAAGCAGGGCTCCCCACTGAGCAGGGATCTCGACGCGGGACTCGATCTCAGGATCCTGGGATCATGAACTGAGAGAAAGATGCTTAACCGACTGAGGAAGCCGGGTGCCCCTCTGTTGTTGATTTCTAATTTAAGTCTACAGTGGTCAGAGAATATACTTTGCATAATTCTAATCCTTTTTATTTATTGAGACTTTTATAGCATAGCATGTGGTCTATCTTGGAAATGTTCCACACGGGCTTGAAGAGAATGTGTCTTCTCCAGCCATTGTCTGGAGTGTTCTGTATATGCTGATTAGGGTGCCTTGGTTGATAGTACTGTTCAAGTTTTGCTAATTTTCTGACTAGTTGTCTGTTAATTATTTAAAATTAGATTTTGTATTTTTTTAAGTAAACTCTACCCTTAATGTAGGGCTTGGACTCACAACCCCAAGATTAAGCGTTATATGCTCTACTGACTGAGCCATCTACGCACCCCTAAAATTGGGTCTTGAAATCTACAACTATAAATGTATCTTTCTCCTTCTAATTCTGTCAGTTTTAGTGTCATGTATTTTGGAGCTCTATTGCAAGGTGTATTTACACTTATAGTTGTTATATTTTATGACATATGGACCCTTTTTATCATTATGAAATGTCCTTTTTGTCTCTAACAATACTTATTGTCTTAAAGACTATTTTATAATAACAGAGGTATGTGTATTCATTTTTTTTTTAGGGCTGCCAACAAACTGGGTGGCTTAAAACAACAGAAATTTCTTCCCTCACAGTTCTGCAGCTTGAAGCCTGAAATTAAGGTGTCATCAGCCCATGCTTTCTCTCAAGACTCTAGGAAAGAATCCTTCCCTGCCTTGTCCTAGCATCTGGTAGTCATCAGCAGTCCATGGTGCTCTTGGCTTATATCACTCCAATTTCTGCCTCCACCATCACACGGCATTCTGTCGCTCTGTCCAAATTTCCCTCCTCTTACAAGGACAGCAGTCACTGAGTTAGGGCCTACTCTAATCTTGTATGACCTTATCTTAACTTGATGACATCTTTCAAAGACCTTATTTTTAAATAAAGTTGCTTTCATAGGTTCTGGGTAGAGATGAAATTTGAAAGGACACAACCCAGTAGAGCTCGCTCACTCTCTTTTGGTTGCTATTTGCAAGGAATAGCTCCTACCCATCAATTTGCTTCCCACCCATTTGTGTTTTTGAATCACGGTTGTGTCTCTTGTAGATAGAAGTAGGTCTTTGCTTTTTTTTTTTTTTTTTTTTAAGATTTATTTATTTATTTCAGAGAGAGAGAGCATGAGTGTGAGGGGCAGAGGGAGAGGGAGAGAGAATCTCAAGCAGACTTTCCCCTGAGTGCAGAGCCCGAGGTAGGGCTGGTTCTCATGACCCTGAGATCATGACCTGAGGCCAAATCAAGAGTCCGTCACTCAACTGACCGAGCCACCGAGGTGCCCCTGGGTCTTGCGTTTTTATGCTGTCAATCGCTATGTTTTGATTAGGATGTTTAGTGAATTCAGATTTAATTTAATTATTGATATTAGTTATACATTTGTCATTTTGCTATTTGTTTTCTATCTTCTCCTTCTTGATTGTCTCCTTTTATGTTAAGTAAATGTTCTTAGTACACTATTTTATTTATTTATTTTTTTTTTAAGTAAGCTCCAGACTCAACATGGGGCTTGAACTCATTGCCTAGAAATCAAGTCACATGCTCTACTGACTGAGCCAGTCAGGTGCCCCTAGTTTGCAATTTTAGTTAATAGTTGGTTACCTTTAGTATTTTTTAAAAATATTTTATTTTGGGGGGGGGTGCCTGGGTGGCTCAGTTGGTTAAGTGTCCGACTCTTGGTTTTGGCTCAGGTCATGATCTCAGGGTAGTGAGATTGAGCCCCGAGTCAGGCTCTGCAGTCAGCCCTGCCCCCACCCACCCCTTCCCCCCAGCTCATGGGCCCGTGCTCTTGCTCTTTCTCTTTCAAATAAATAAATATAATCTTAATCTCTACACCCAATGTGGGGCTTGAACCTACAACCCCAAGATCAAAAGTTACATGCTCCCCCAAGTGAGCCAGCCAGGTGCCCCTTTTAGTATTTTTTTTTAAGTTATTTTCTTGGCCTTTGCTTTTGGGATTATAATGTGCGTCTTAACTTTAAAAAAAAAAATTTGTCGCAACTTAATACTATTTTGATTCTGGTAAAATAATGAAAATTTGCTTTAATGTAGTTCTCTTCTCCCCTCCTTCATGCTTTTATTCTTGCAAATTCAACAATACAGTGTTATAATTGTTATTTTACATAATCTTATATTTTTAAATCTGTTAGGAGAAAAGAGAAAAATGTGTGTATGGTTTTGATAATTACTTATGTAAGTAACTTTATAGGAATTCTTCATTGCTCTCTGTTGGTTTGAATTACCATCCAGTGCCACTGCCCTGTAGGCTGTGGGATAGTATGTCTTGTAATAAACATAGACTCTCCTGCCTCCGGGAAATCACTTTCACTGACAGTGATCCTGGGTGTTCTCATCCACTGCTCCAAACTTTGTGAGCCGCTTTCAATGGCAATAGAGAAAGCTACTGGTTCTTCTGGACCTCCCTCCCTGGCAGAACCCCATGTTGATGGCGTAGATGGAATCAGCTCCAGACTAGAATGTCATAGAGCGCCATGAAGCCCAGCGAGTGCTCAAGCACGAACGCTACTCTGATTGCTGTATGCCTTTGGTCAGTTTCCAAAGTGCTGAAATGGGTGTTTTAGGGCAATTTTGTCCATCTTTATAGCTGCTTCTGGGGAAAAGGATTTGACAGTCTCCTCACTCAGCCATTACCAGAAGTCCTGCCTCAATCACTATCCCTCCCAACGATGTTGTAATTAATTCCTTGAACCACATTCCCTCCATTTTAAATACCTAGAGTGGTTTCTGTTTTCCTGACCAGACACAACTCAAACACTCTGATCTTTAGGAACTTACTGAAAGTCCAGTAATTTGAATAGGAAATCATTCTCAGAGATTTGGTACCATTCATATGCCCCAGTCTTCAATTTCTTCACTCATAAAGTGAACGTAATAACACTTACCCAATTAAATCGTTCTATCGCATCAGTGAGCTGATGTGTGGAAAACATCTGGGACACAATACAAATTAATACAAATTAAAATCTATTTTTCCTTTAGGTTAAGGCCCAATTCCTTTTATTGTTCCAAGAAATAGCCAGAATATTCCCTCAACAAATTCTTGTGAAAATCCACAGGAGGGAACTAGAAAGAAGCCAAGTTAATTAAACTGCTCAGTGATTCATTATCTGCCTTTTATTAGTCTTAGTGCCAAATTTCCTTTTCGTCCCCACAACAAAACTGTCCGAAGACTTATAGTCGAGTTTTATTTTTATGACTGGATTGACTAAAACAAGTTAGCTTTTTTCTCATACTTGAATCTCGTTCTTATTCTTGTGAATAATACTGCAGAAACAACAGACCTTCCAGCACTCCATGCATAAATTATGGTGTTTGCTTGTTAGCAGTCCTGTCTGTGACGTCAGTAGCAGAGTCAGCTAACAGTTGCTGGGCGATGCCACAGTCTTGAACTGTAGTGTGGATGTAAATACATTCCTGTTGCTGAAATAAAAAAAACCAAACAAACCCAAACTGGGTTTCTTACATTTAGAGTGAATTCAGGAGACTGCTCGTGGGCTTGGAGAGTGGAAAGTATCTTCCATCGAGGTAAGCAAAAATGTCCATGTTTTCCCCCGTTGTTGGCTCCCTATGTGTGGCTACACTCTTTTTTTTTTTTAAGGTTTTATTTATTTATTTGACAGAGAGAGAGACAGCCAGCGAGAGAGGGAGCACAAGCAGGGGGAGTGGGAGAGGAAGAAGCAGGCTCGTAGCGGAGGAGCCTGATGTGGGGCTCGATCCCAGAACGCCAGGATCATGCCCTGAGCTGAAGGCAGACGCTTAACCGCTGTGCCACCCAGGCGCCCCGTGGCTACACTCTTGTAATCATTGATCCAACATTTCAGTATTGGAATTTTGTCCATTTGCCCACACAATGCTTGACATTTCTATGTACTATCCTCAAGTTGTCATTCAGCCTTGCATACTAACAGGGGAAGGAAGTTGACTAACCCCCAAGGAATAGTACTGCTAGGATCTTTGAGAATTTTGATTTGAGATGCCCATTCAACCTAAGAGAGAACTTGCTCTTGCCCCATGGCTTTCACCCTTTGTTCTGAGAAGCTCCATAGAGTAAAAGTCAGGCAAAATTTCATTCTTCTCCTGTATGTATTCTACAAATAATGAAGACCTCAGTCATGTCTTCGTAATTAGATTAACCATCACTTAAACTGGCCTTTAGGGCACACGGTTTGCATGAGTGAGTCTGTTTTCCATCCTATTTGCCTTCTCTGAACGTGTCTCATGTGTCCTTCTTGTACTTTTTTTGCATGTTGGTGCTAAGCCACAATATATTGTATACTTGTAGCGTCCTGAAAATTACCCCCATTTAGCTCTTTAATACTTTGTAGATTTCTTTCCCATTGTAGAGGTAAAATTAGATGAACATCAAGTCAGAGAAATATTTATACATGTCAGTCGGCATGGGCTCAGACCACGTTATGCTTCTGTTCACAGACTGGAAGAGATGGAATCTTTCCTCTCGGAAGACATTGGCTCCATGATACAGAACAAGGCCATTGAGAGAATCATCTCCCCAATGACTGTTCAGCTTTGCCATCTGATCATTTCGATGGAGAGGAAAGACATGGAAAATGAAGTCTTTGCCTCTTTGGAGAAGATGGCAGAAGAATTGGCTCAAGCTAGCGAAGACTTTGTGCAAGTTGCCAAAAGGTAATAATTTCAAAGAATTCCGGCTCCTTTCCCAGACAAGATTGCAGCAGCAGGAGAGTGTGAACTGGAGCCTTGTTCTAGTCTCCTTAAATGCTTTGGAAAGAAGTCAGGTGGGAAAATAAATTGGTATAACATAAAGCAAACCTACTTCATATATTGTTACTTATTATTTGGCATGTACTTTTTTTTTTTTTTTTTTTAAGATTTATTCATTTGAGAGAGAGAGAAAGAGGGGAGGGGCAGACGGAGAGGGAGAGAGAGAATCTCAGCATGGAGCCCAATGCGGGGCTCGATCTTATGACCCTGAGATCATGACCTGAGCCAAAACCGAGAGTCAGACACTTAACTGACTGAGCCACCCAGGCACTCTGGGGAGTACTTTCAATATACACACATTTCAGGATGAGTTTGGTTTCCCACTAAGAAGCAATTATATGTCCCATCAAAAGGTTTCTAGATTCCTTCTTCTTTCACAGATTATTGTGCATGGCAGAGATAAGAATTTTCAGAGTTGTCTAAACATGATTTTCATTATCTGTCATTCCTTATCTGCACTGGTCCTGACTATTAGCAAGCCTGCATGCAAATTATTTCCACATTAAATTTAGTTCCAGGGACCGTATAAAAAGGCCCAGTTGGAACAACAAAACTGAACTCTGTGAATGAAACAGAGTTGAATACTACAACAAAGTTTTACATTTTCACTGCCCCAAACTTAACAGAAGTGCAGCAGCTAGACTGCTTGTGTTTGAAAGGCAACCCCAGCCACTTGCTGGTTGTCTGGCCATGGCTAACTTCTGAAATCCCTGGGTGCCTCATCTGTGAAGGTAGAGGTAATAACCAAACCTCCCTCATAGGACTGTCTTCAGTGTACGAGAATAATCTGCATAAGTCACTGAGCCCAGTGCCTAGCATATGGTAGCTAATAAACGATTGCTTCAGATCTTTAAAATAAGAAAAGGTCTCATAAGTATTCCTCTTTTTTAAAAAAAGATTTTATTTATTTATTTGAGAGGGAGAGAGGGTGGGTAAGAAAGGGAGAGAATCCCAAGCAGACTCCTCGGCCCAGGGCTGGATCTCACAACCCCGAGATCATGACCTGAGCAGAAGCCAAAAATTGGACGCTTAACCGACTAAGCCACTCAGGTGCCCCAATATTCCTCTCTTTCAGCCAGCAAGTATTTATTGACCACGTAGTGAGCTGTCAGGTACTATTCTAAGTGCTGAAGTAGAGCAGTGAGTAAGATGTTCACAGTTCCTGCCTTCAGGAGCAGTGGAGCAAACAGAAAAGAAAAACATATAACTACATCAACAAGGAAAAAACAAATATGTAAATAGGAAAGTGGGAAAAGTACAGATATTTCCCTGAAGAAGAAATTTAAATGAATTTAAAAAAATGAAAAATATATTAAATTTTAGACTCGGTAATTCTATTTATTTATTTATTTATTTATTTATTTATTTATTTATGAGAGAGAGAGAGAGAATCTTAAGTAGGCTCCATGTTCAGCACAGAACCCAACACAGGGCTCAATCCCGTAACCCTGAGATCATGACCTGAGCTGAAACCAAGAGTCAGACATTTAACCAACGGAGCCACCCATGCGCCCCTAGACCCAGTAATTCTTTTACTAAACAATTTAGCAAACAAAATCCAAATTACAATGGTAAGATACTATTTTTCCGGCCCCACGTAATTAAAAATTGTGACCAAGTAGAAACAAGCTAAATGTACTAGTCCAGTAAAGCATGATGTAACTTTATGGTGAAATGTAAAATACAAAATAGATGCTGAAAATGTTGATAAACATTTGTTAATTAGGGGAAGTTTGTAGCATTGTTTTACGTGGAGAAGCAGGCTACCAAACCAAAATTTTAAGCTGGTATAGAGCTAGAATTGATACAGACAGAGCATGCAACTGTCATAACAGCCGTTCCAGGCAAGGCTCATGAGTGGATGCTAAAATTGGTGGGCAAAGTTTTACCAGGAGCAAGATATTTCTGTTGCCTCCAGGCATTTTCTGGCAGAGTTTTTGTTAACTACAAAGGGGAAAGTAGTAGTTTTAAGGAAGAGAAGCCTGGCAGATGTCACCCTGGCCGAGTAATCAGAGTTAACATCATTATTACTGGGAGAAAAACACGATGTCCCCGCTGATGTGATGCACTGAGCTCACAGCATCATTGCAGTGGAATTACTTCCCAAAATGTATAATGAGAATCTATTAATAAAACAGACAAACCCAAGCTGAGGGACTTTCTACGAATAACTGGCTTGTACTCTTCATAAAATGTCAAGAGTCAAGACAGAAAGTCTCAGGAACTGTTCCAGAGTAAAAGAGACTGAGGGGACCTGGATTCGTTTCCTGCGGGGGCTCTCAGAGGTATCACCAGCTTAGGGACCTAAAACAACACAAATGTATTGTCTCACAGCCTTGCAGGTTGGAAGTTGGTGGGCTTGGCTGGTTCCTCTGTTTTGGGTCTCACAAGCCCAAATTGAGGTGTCTGTGGACCGGGGTCTTATGCAGAGGCTCTGGGAAGAATCCACTTCCAGACTATTCAGGGCATTGGCCAAATCCAGTTCCTTGTGCTGATGGGACTGAGGAATCCATTTCCTCGCTGGCTCTCAGCCAGAAGCTGGTGTCTGCCCTTCAGGGCTGCCTGCCTTCCATGTGGTCCCTCCAGCCATGGCAGGTCAAGTTGCTCTCATACTTCACACTTCTCTGACTTCTCCATCTGCCTTCTTCTATTTTTAAAGGCTCATGTGGGTGCCCTGGACCCACCTGGGTAGCTCAGGATACTCTCCCAGTTTTGAGATCAGCGGATTATTAACCTTAGTTCCTTCCGCAAAGCCCCTTCACAGTAGTACCAGATTAACATTTGATTGACTAGCCAGGGGATAGGGAATTTGGGGGCGGGGGGGTGCGTTTAGAATTGCCCACCACAGGACCTGACAGTTAAATTTAAGGCGTCTTCTCAGACGGGGGACAACTAGCAAAATTTGAATATTGACTTTGGATTAGATAAGAACATGGTATCAAGGTTTAATTCCCTGATTTTGATGATTGTCCTGGAGGTTTGAAAGTTAATGTCCTTGTTCTTAGGGAACACACATTGAATCATTTTGGGCTAAAGGAGCATGGTATCCGGAACTTTCTCTACATACATCACGCGTGCACACATACACAAAGAGAAAAAGAGAAGATAAAACAAATGTGGCAAAATGAGAACAGTGAGTGACTCTGGTGGAAGGATATATTGGAGTTTGTCGTATAATTTTTGCAACTTTTTGGCAAGTTTGCAATTATACGAAAATGAAAAATTACAAAAATATTGTTAAAAAAACACCCATGCTCAAAAGTTAAGTGAATTAGAAACAAAGAGGATCCAAAACTGTACATGAGCCCTCAAAAAATGAAAAATGGAATTACCATGTGATCTCGCAATTCCTCTCCTGGGTATATACCCAAAAGAATTGAAAGCCTAGACTCTAACAGATATTTGTACACTTGTGTTCATACTGGCAATATTTTCAGTAGCCAAAATGTAGAAGTAACCCATGGGTCCATCCATGGATGAACGCATAAACAAAAACGTGGTGTACCTATCCAGCAGAATATTGATGAATCTTGAGGACATTACGTTAAGCGACATAAGTTAGTCACAAAAAGTCAAATACTGTGTGATTCCACTAAGATGAGCTACTTAGAGTAGTCACATTCACAGAGACAGAAAGAATGACGGTTGCCCAGGGAATAAGCAGGAATAAGGAGAGATGGGGAGTCAGTGCTGAATGGGTACAGAGTTTCAGTTTGGGGAGATGAAAAAGTTCTGGAGATGGATGGTGGGGATGTTTGCACGACAGTGTGAGTGTACTTAATGCCACTATAATGGTACACTTAAAAATGGGTAAGCTGGTAAATTTTGTTATATTTGTTATATATTTGTATACATTTGTTATGTATATTTCAAATATATACATTTGTTGCATATATTTTAACACACACATATAAAAAATATGGAGCCAGGGACTGTATGTGATGTGATTCCAATTACGTAAAAAGAAAAAAATTGACAGAAAGAAACTTGCCAGAATATTTGTAACAACGTACTTAAGTGTTTTATAGTAATTTAATACTCTTTTGTACATTCTAAGCTTTTTAACGCAATGCATTTGTACCCACAGAAAAAGCACACAAAATTTTGAGAGTAGGTAAACGTCTTTTTTATCTGTTACAATGTGAATGCCTTTGTTGTATTGTCTGTTCCGGGCATATAAACTATTTATAAAGAGAATTAACGATGCTCATGACCATGGGAAATGGTCCAGCTCGCCAATCAGGACAATACTGCAAGTAATTCATATTCTGACTTGGGTTTGGCTCCATTGGCTTTCAGGGCAGCTCCCTGAGCACGTCTCAAGATAGGCCAAATGGAGGCAATCAGCACAAAACGTGTAAGTGTTTGGCTGGCAAGTTCCCCTGTCTCTCTCTGCTGGGTAAGCTCTCAGGAAGCCTGAAGGAACTTGCCGCATCAGCGGACTAGTGTTGGCAGCGAGACAGGGCTTCAGAGAAGACCCCACAAGAAGAGGTCAATGCAAGTATATGTTTCCTTTTGCTTAAAAATGTATCTTATGACAAAATTTAGAAAATATGAGTGTGATGAGGAAGAAAATAACTGCCCACAAGCCTACTGCCCAAAGATAACTACTGTGAACATCGTGGTACATACTGATGACGGGTAGTTTCCCTTTCTCCCTCTCCTTCGCATTCCCTCTTCCCATCCTATTTCCTTTCGCCATCTCTCCGTTATCCTGTGTAAGTCTGTCTATCTGTCTATCTATCTATCATCGATCATCTATCGATCTCATACTGGTATCTCCAGTTCCAAACTAACACAAGGTCCTTCCTTACCTTCCCCTTTCCTTATTTGTAGCTTCCTTCTCCAGCCGTGAGAATCCTGGCTCTCACTATCCACAGTATGTCCACTTACCTGTTCAACCCTGGAGTACACATAAAAGAGTTGCAAACAACCTGTAACCATAGGCGAAACAAATTGACTAACTAGAGAGCAGTATTTGCGTGTAGTTCTGTTTTTAACCTGACCCTATCCAGGAAAAATACTGTTCTCCAAAGTTACTTAGGTTAGCTCTTTTCTTCCCCATCCCTTTCAGAGTTGTTGGTTACCCACTTGTAGTCATACTAGTTTTGTACTGTTGCATTACAAATTGCCACGGTCTGAAACAGCACAGATTTATTATCTCACAGTGTCTGTGGGTCAGGAGCTGCTCCATTGCTTTGGTCTCAGCAGACCGGGTGAGCTGTGTGGTGCAGATGACAGCTGGGGCTGCAATATCTGGGGCTTGAGTCCCTTTTCCAAGCTCACTGGTTGTTGGTAGAATTGTTCCTTAGGGCTGCAGAACTGAGACCCTGACATGTGGTCCTCTCCACAATGTGGCAGTTTGTTTCTTCAAGGCCAACCAGAGAGTGTCCTTGCGGCTTCAAATCTGTCTCTTCAAGAAGGACCCGCACACCCTCTTTTGAAGGCTCACCTGGTTTGGTCAGGCCCACCCAAGATATCCCTCTTTTGATTAACTCAAGCCAACTGATTAGAGACCCTAATTACATCTGAAAAAAATCTCCTTTTCCATATATCATAACTTGATCACAGAATAACATCCCATCCTATTTGTAGGTCCCACCCACATGCAAGGGGAGGCCATTATACAGGTGTGTGCACCACCAGATGAGAATTTTGGGGCCATCTTAGAATTCTGACAACTTTATTAATAGTTAGATTCATTTGTTCCTTTTCATATTTCATTTTGGGGTTCTCCCCCACATGCCAGTTGATTTTAACACAGGTATTTTCTCAGTCAGTTAAGCATCTAACTTTTGATCACAGCTCAGGTCTTGATCTCAGGGTTGTGAGTTCAGGCCCCATGTTGGGCTCCACACTGGGCACAAGGGGTAGCACACCGTAGACATTGTTACTCTGATTACTTTACTAACAGTATATCGTGGAGATCACACATACCACTTCATAGAAATTTTCTTTGCTTTTTTATATAATTGCATAACACTCCATTGTGTGTATGAGTATATCATCATTTATTTAACCACTTTTCTATGAGTGGGGATTTAGGTGGTTCTCAATATTTGAAATTACAAACAACCTGGCAATGAATAACTTTGTGCATGTTTACTTTCATATTGTTGGAGGTGGTAGTTTCCTGATAGTGACATTCCTGGGTTAAAATATATTACATATTATATAGTAAATATATTGAAAAATATAATAGGTTTTTAAAAAAGATTTCATTCATTTGCCAGAGAAAGAGAGAGAGAGAACACAAGCAGGGGGAACAACAGGCAGAGGGAGAAGCAGGCGCCCCGCTGAGCAAGGAGCCAGATCTGGGACTCGATTCCAGGACCCTGGGATCATGACCTGAGCCAAAGGCAGACGCTTAACTGACTGAGCCACCCAGGCATCCCTATATAATAGGTTTTTAACCTTTGTAATATATTTTGGGCTCTATCATTAACCCAATATTCACATACATTGTTAAGTAGGTAACAGCAAAGTGTACAATGCAAAGTTACATTATCAGGTTTATAAACATTTAGTATATTATATATCCTAAAGTTATTAGCTTTTTGTCATATATATTGAAAATATCTTCTCCCAGTTTGCCATGCCATTTGACTTAAAAAAATTTATTTTCCCATGCAAATTAAAAATTTTTTTATGTAGTTACATTTATCGACCTATTTTTTTTATTGCCTTTGAAATTTGAATCATAGTTACAAAGGTTTCCCTATACCAAAATTAAGAGGCATTCATTGGTGTTTTCTTCTAATACTTATATGGTTTGACTTCACATTAGATTCCGTAATCCATTCAGAGTTCAATCTTGTATGTATCTTGAAATAGCAATCTAACTATATTTTTCCATATGGCTATTCAGTTGTCCCAGCACTATTTATTATAAACTCTATCTTTATCCAAATAATTTGAGCCACCTTTAATTTTTTTATGTGGGGGATAATTTTTAAAAATTAACTACAGTACGTTATGAATGAAAAATTTTAGTGTTTCTATGTAGTATTGTCTTCTAGAGAAAGTTTAATTTGTTCTGGTGGGCAATTAATGTAGGGAAAGGTCATGCTTATCCAATCAAAGCCTTGAGATGATTCAAGACTAATTTCACTCTTTGTAAGAAGATACTTATTTCCGGCTTGTTCTTGCTCCCGGGTGTAGTCTTTTGGGCTCTCTGCTGAAATCCTGGGGTGTTCATCAGGTTCCCCTCACATCGACAAGACCCAAACTCTAATTTTTGTTTTCTCAGAAATCGTGTTATAGCTGCCATTTTGTACATGGCTTTTCCACCTTTTGTCCTGTGTTCCTCAGGGATAAGTCCTGGCTGTCGTGGCTGTTCTCTGGGTTTAATAAACTATTTTATCCATCTTTTAAACTGTTCTTAGTGACCAGTTTAGTCTGATACACTTGCAGTTTGAAGCAGAAGTTTGAGAATGTTTACAGTTATGACTCCGATCATGATCTGAAAGATCGTCAATAATATCATTCAAACCAGAGAGTAAAAGCAGAAAGATAGAAACCAGGCATGAAGAAACAGTAGAATTGGAGGACAGGTCCAGGAGACCCAGTTTGCAAATAATGGGGCTTCTAGAAGGAGAAAAATGAAGATCGAGGAGAAGGAAAACTTTTAAACCAATAATAGGAGAAAGCCTGTTAATGACCCAAATGACCCAAATCTGTACATAAAAGCTGCTCCCTCAGTTCTCGAGGAGACTGTGGAGAAAAGAGACACCTAAAGCCTCTGCTGGTAAAATTCCTGAATTCTAAGTGCTTTCAGACAGAGGAAAAACGAGTTACTCACAAAAGAAAAATCAGTTAGACTGGTAACAAATAGACCGGCCTTGGAGTTCTCACCTGTACCTGTGGAGTCCAGAAGGTGCTGGAATTGGGTCTATGGGCAGCTGAGAGAAAAGGAACGCCACAAAGAATGGCCACATGCCATTATAGTGCCCCCCGCCAGCACAGGAAGGACATAACAGTGCAGATGTGCAAGGATGTGGTGACTGTTACCACTGTACCCCAATTCCAGAAACCAAGAAAATTAAAAAAAAAAAAAGATTAACAACACTAACCCACAAACAGAAACCAGAGACCTCAAGGTAAGGGAAGATGAAGAAGCAACGAGCTTTGTACAGGACAATAGTATCGCATCTTGGAATGCTTGATGGTACAATTCTTGGAAGAGAAAATGCAATGCTAAGGGAAATTCCAACTGCAGCTTCAAATGAATAACGTTAGACTATGTCAGCCGACTCTGAAAGCAGGGATGGGAGTGGGGGGTGAGGGGAAGACAGGAACATGGTCCTCAGGTCTCAAGGAAGAGGGAGGAGCGTGGGGAAGCCCAGCAGGTCATGACAGGGTGCCTACTGACCTTCTCTGTGTGAAGCACCTTGGACTCAAGCTGGTATTGGGATGTAGCCATTTAAATCGCCTTAACACAGCGCTCCACAGCCTCATTTCACATAGACAGCCCTGGTGTGTGACAGATTTGTTTCTCTTCCCTCCTTTTAACATGAAGAAATGGAAATCCCAAGAGGCCAGGCTGCATTGGGGAAGGTCCCAGCTCTGCAACTGAACAGCTGACAGGATGTGGCGAGTCCTATCTATGGGCTGAGCGGACTGCATGTCAACCTCGGCTGATGAGCACATTTACCGCAAGGAGTTAAAAGTGAAGTGAGGGAAGGAGACAGCTGTCACACATTCCTCACCCCTCATGTTTCAGCATTTCGGCATGCTGGGTTGTTTGGTTTCTGTCGTTCTGCACAAGGGGGAACTCTAGGGATATTTCTGACAAGAAATATCTGGGATGTTTGGAGCAAGCTGAGATGAGGGGCTTTGAAATTGGCTGCCACTACGTAAGGGACCAAAAGCTGAGAGGAGAGTCTCAGTGATTACTCCAGCTGGCACTCCTGTGTCCTCTCAGCCTACAATTCCGAAGGCACAGAGCTCAGCTTCATTTGCAAAGAATAATCGTAAGGGGGCCGGAGGACTTGGGACTTTTCTTGTTCTGTTTTGTGTAATTAGGAATTACTGTTGAAAGGGGAATGTTTGCATCACATGAAAACAGTTGCTGTGGACAGCTGTGTTCATGGAAATGGATTTTTGTTACGCAAAACCTCTCCTCTTGATAACATGGATTGAAATGAGATTCTAGGTATTTCTTTCTTACAAAAACAGGCTTTTTGTTTTTTGTAGTAATTATACATGTTCATTGCAGAGAAAATGAGAGGAATTCAAAAAGGAATGAAGCATATTTTTATTTTTAAAGGTTTTATTTGTTTATTTGTCAGAGAAAGAGAGCATAAGCAGGGGAAGTGGCAAGCAGAGGGAGAGGGAGAAGCAGGCTCCCCACTGAGCAGGGAGCCCAATGTGGGACTCGATCCCAGGACCCTGGGATCATGACCTGAGCCGAAGGCAGGAACTTAACTGACTGAGCCACCCAGGCGTCCCAATGAAGCATATTTTTAAATGCCAAGCTATAACCACAGTTTAATGATTATTCATCTAGATAGTTCTCTATGTAGATATGTACGTAAGTGAAAACGAAAGATCTTGCCATACATGCTACTTTATAATTTGGTTTTATTTACTTACATTACGTCTTGGAGAGGCTTTTATCACCATAAATACAGACCTACCTTGCCATTTTATTATTTTTATTTTTAATTTTTAAAGATTTTATTTATGTATTTATTTGACAGAGAGAGAGACAGCCAGCGAGAGAGGGAACACAAGCAGGGGGAGTGGGAGAGGAAGAAGCAGGCTCCCAGCAAAGAAGCCTCATGTGGGGCTTGATCCCAGGACTCTGGGATCACACCCTGAGCTGAAGGCAGACGCTTAACAACTGAGCCACCCAGGCGCCCCTACCTTGCCATTTTAAGGACTTCATAGTTCTCTGTAAATTCAATGTATCATAATTTCCTTATGGGATGTTTCTATTTTGTATCGTTCCATTCATGGATGTGTTGGTAATGCTGAATGAAAATGTGTCTGTCCAGGCTGGCAAGAGACTCTGAGGAGGAGTGGCTCTGGGAGGAAATGGGGCCTACTGCTGAGTCTCTGATCCTGTCTGGGAGGAACATCATGCTGGCAGCTCAGAAGCTCCATCTTCAGCCAGAATGTCAAAGACACCAGGAGGAGCTAGTAACTACAGCTCAGCAGATCCTGGTGGATACCACAAAGGTGAGGCTGATATTAGACCTGGTTAGCTGGTTAGTAGGACATAGCTCATTGCAAGGAAGCATGAACTGGGCAGGTCATTCCTAGAGTGGATGCCCTTTGCAGAGAGATCCCCTGCCCAAGCTCCCAGCAAGAGCACAGCACAGACTTCATTACCAATTTAATAAATACTAAATGTGGAAGATGCCATAGGGAGCCGGTAGACCTACTAAATTAGGGTCTATGGTCTTAAACCCGTATGTGCCCCCTCATCCCCCACAGCTGGCTTATCAACGCCCAATAAAAAGGTGTCACCGAGGGGTTCATTGTTCATCTGGCTCATGGCCAGGAGCTGTTGGGGAGAGTCTGCTGAAACGCCTGCAAGCCTTAGCTTATTTGGCAAATCTGGCTCCAAAATGAAAGCTCTGCTGGAAGGATCTCCAGGGGGGTGGGGGTGGGGTGGGGGGGCGAGGCAGACCCTCTTGGCCTCCAAATACTCCCCATTTTCCTGACATTCCGCCCAATGGCACAACTTTTGTCGGTTGGGGCATTGCTCCCTAATAGGATCTATATGTATTAAATATTACAATATTATTAACGTTCCTCATTAAACTTTAACAGTGTGGGTTATTGTGGGAGGATGGTGTTGGCAACTTAACAGATCCTCATTAAAGTGAGACTGGAAATGGGGAGACGTGAGAGACAAAGCCAGAGGGTTTTGGGCACCTGCTGATGAAAGGAGAAGAGGGGAAGAAGGGCAGGCTCTTGGAAGTGTTTGGGTACCAGCTCTGTGGCAGGGGATGGATAAAGCCATCCAGGATGGGCAGAATCGGGCGAGGAAAGATAAAGACACTTCCTGGACAGGCCATCTCGCCAGCCCCCATCATCCTCATCCAAATAGTAAGTCCCTCCTAATCACTTTTTCCTTAGTTATGTGTCCTTTACCAGATAGAGAGTTGACTGCTCCTCTTCTAACCTGGAGATGTCCACTCCAAACCCAAGTAGGACCTCACATTAAATGTAGCTCAAATTTAGGAAGCCTCACATTTTCAGTCAAGCCAAATGTTTACTTTAAAGGTCACTCCTACATAACTTGTTTTGTTTTGTTTGGGACCTGAGATTCTATACTCTTTAGCCTTGGGATGTTGGCGGGAACGTCTATTCCTAAAACTGGGGGAGGGAAGCAGGTGCCGTTGTTTGCTATCGCTCTTGGAACGTGCCAGCATTTTCAAGCTTCTCCCCCTCTGGCTGTCCGAACAGGTCCTGCTCTTTGAAGACGCGGCGACGGCGAGGAAGACGGCGCGGGCGGCGGGGTGGTGCCTGACCTGCCTGGATGCGCTGGAAGCCACGGAAGACGCGGCCTCGCTGCGCGGCCCCTTCGCGGACCTGGCCTCGGCGCTGCTCCGCCTGGGCGGCCTGATCGCGCGCGGGCCCGGGGAGCGCCTGGGCCACGCCCGGCGCCTGCTGCGAGGCTGTCTGCCCGCCCTGCTCGAGGCCGCCCGCGGCCACCTGCAGCGTCCGCGCGACCCGCAGCTGGCCGCTTCCCGGCGCCACACTTTGGCCCAGACCAGGAAGAGCCTGGGCGAGGTGCTGGCGCAGCTGGAGCCCAGCGCCGCGGCCCCTGTCGGCCGCTCGCGGGCGGGCGCGCTCACCTGGCGCCTGCGGCGGCTGCGCGCGCTGCTGGCGGCGCCCGAGCCCGAGCGCCTGCGTGACGGCGCTCTGGACGCGCTGCTGGCCGCCGTGGTGTGGCACTGCATGCGCCTGGCCGTCTGCTCCGCGCCGCTCGACAGGCTGCGCCTGGTGGCCCGCTGCGGCCGGTTGCTGCAGCTGCGGGGCGCCCGGCGCCTGCGTCGCATCAACGGACCTCCGGCCGGGAGCCTGGAGCCGGGGCAGGAGTGCGCGGCGCTGCAGGCCGCCACCGACGCCCTCGCCCAGGGAGTCCGGGCCGGGCTGCTGCGCCAGATCCTGGACACGTTCACCGACACGCAAAGTCCCCTTCAAAGACTGGTCCAGGCCGCCTTGGCCACTCGCCCAGTCGGCTCCCCGTGCAATGGCGAGGCCTTGTCAGAGAAACTCCAGCTTTTCCTTGCTGCTTTCCGTGACCAGGCCAAGCAGATGCTGAGAGTGGCTCACTTGGTCTTGGTTTGCTGCCCCCGACAACAAACTGGCGAAGACATGGAGGTCACCATGGCAGGCCTTTGGGCGCTTGTGGTCAGAGTGCAACAACTTTTTTCACAAAGCCCTCAAGGGTCTGATCTGGACTGGAGCCCTGCCGCCTTGCAGGCCCTGCTTCAGGCATGGACCAGGGCATCTGAAGGCCTGTTGGCATGTTTCGATGACGTTCTCGATATTCCTGAGTTCCTGAGTGTGTCCATTCAGGAAATGATCAACCACGTGGACTTCTTTACATGGGCTTTGAGGAGTGGAGATTCTGGAGAGCTTCCCCGACTCGTGGCATATTTACAGGGTCGAGCCACACACATAGCGCAGGTGATGAGCAGGTATGTGGACCAACATCGAGATCCCGTTTTCCGGAATGGCCTGAGAGTCCTGATCCAGCAGCTGGAGCAGTCTTCACTGTTCTTGACTGCAGCTGCTGAGTGCTGTTCAGGTGGGCACAGCACTCAGGACACAGATGCATTTCTAACCATGGCAAAACGTCTGATCTCCTCAGCCCAGAGCATCCAAGAGGGGCTGGATGGGACTAACCACCCAGATATCCTCAGCCCTCTTCGGGACCAGGTCCAAAGGGTTGACACTGCTAAGGGACGACCTAATTTTTTTCTCCCCAGCCTTCAGGACTCTACAGCTCCTGCACTGAAACACCAAGGGGAAGCTGGGGTGGAGAAAAGCAAGTCGGGTACCTCCTCTCCACTGAGGGACAATCTTTCCTGCCCCTTGATTCCTGACATCCATCCACAGAGGAGGGACTCTCCACCGCCAGCCACCAGCCAACTCATCCTTGCTGCAGAGAGCCAGAGCCACCAGGCAGTGACCTCAGCTAACACCAACTTGCAGGAGCAGGATGCAGCCGTGGATGGACCTCAGGAGGCCCTGGCTGGGGAGGGGCCGCTGGGGTCAGAGAGGATGCTTGGACTCCAAGAAATCCCAACACTAGCACCTTCTGTTATTGACCTAGCGAGGGAGATAGCACACTGCACAACTGCTAGAAGCAATGGGCTTCTGGAAGTGACTCTCCAGCTGTCTGGGAGACTCAGGGAAACCGGCCAGGGTTTGGTGGCCAGGGCTGGTGACTGGTACCCTCTGTGTCAGCAGCTGTTTTGTCACAGCCCAGCAGTGGATCTTCCAGGGAACATGGCAGCGTTCATGGAGCTGCAGCAGAACTTAGCCTCAGTGGTTCAACTAGCAGCCAAAAGTGGGCCTGTGGATTGGGATAAGCAGGACCCTGCCTCCACTGGGCATCCAGAAGCACTTTTACAAATGCAAGGCAGATTGGAGGAGGTGGAGACCCATTCTAAACAGCTGTTGGACAAGATTCTGGCTTCTGAAGGCCTCCAAGCCCCTGAGTCATGGGAGGAGAGCATTGAGGGTGGGTGCCTTCTATGGTCAGTGGCTGTCCAGCAGGAAACAAAGCCTGTTCTTACTGCCCCTGCAACAGGCCATGAAGGACCAGCAGGGACTGCAGGAAGGGTTGGCCCAGGCAGCAGATGGTTCTCAGAGGCTACAAGAGGCTGCCAGGCTCTCTAGCCTCCTGTGCGGGGATGTGCAGGTAAAAGGTGAGGTCTCCTTTTTGTGCAGGGAAATGCACGTGCTCACAGATGCTCTGCTGGATGTGGCAGAAATCCTGGCCTCCTCCCCCAAACCATCTCCCAGCCTGTCCACACGCTTTGAACTTCTCTGCTTGGAGCTCTCCTTTCGAGCCAAGGCCCTGACTGGCCACCTCAGCATCATCAATGCTGACTATGAACGTGCCTTCCAAGATGCCTTCTGTCCAAGGCTCCCTGTCTGTAAAGAACCTCAGACCAGGCCAGAAAGCTCCCTGGAAAGAATGGTGTCTGGTATCCAAGCTGCACAGGGAATCGTGGCAGGAAGTCAGGAGTCTGGGCCCTGCCAGAAAGACCTTTTTATGGCTCTGGAGAGCATTCTCGTCCTCACCAAGGAGGTGGCCCAGAGGGTCCCAGTGCTCCAAGAACACCCAGAGGAGTGGAGAATGCACACCCTGGACTGGCTTCAGTGGGAGTGGGCAGCCAAGGCTCATCATGCCATGGCCCAGCTCCAGGCCTGGAAGGGTGGTCACACCAAGGCCTGGAGACTCCTGGCCCAGTGCCTGAAGCCCAGTGAGGAGACAGCGGTGATGAAACCCAGGGATGAACAGAACCCTGCCCGGGCCCGGCTCCACTGTGAGGAGCATGCATCAGAAGCTGTTGCAGGGAGCAGTGTGGATTCTCAGGGTGCTGCCCCCCAAAACAGCCCAGGGAGCTCAGTAGGGACCTGTGCGGCTGACCCAGCCATTTTTGGGACAATCACGGCAGACCTGGACACAGTAGGGCAGTCAGCATCTTTACTCCTCCCCCACCACAGCCCTCTTTCTAGTAACCAAAGGCCATTGCCAAGTTCCAGAAAAAGCTGTCTTGGTGCCCATGTGTGTAATTCACATCTGGCCGGCAGCACAGTGAAGCCTTTGGGAGTCTGAGATCAGGAATCACACTGCTCGGGGCTGTGCCTGCCTCTAGCATGCCCTAGCTCTGAGATCTCAGTGACACTTCTGAGCTATGTTGGGCTTCAAGATTCTAGTCTAGGAAATGGGAACATGGATACTCTTCTGGCAGAGGGTAATGAAAGCTTCCGTGTAAAGTACTCACACTTGCCTGGACGTACATGGAACGTGTCCTCTAAGTGGTGGCTGTCATTATTGACATCTGCGAAGGTTTTCCCGTTGCCCCGGCAGGAAGTGGTTCCCCTTGCTGTGACCGACAGCACCCCTCCTGTGGGTGAGGCTGCCTCATGCCACCTCGACCTCTGTGATGTTACCTCCCTGCCCTGATCAAGATTCTTTTGTCGGCAAATGGCAGGGATCCAACTGGAAGCAGCCTAGGCAAAAAGGAAGATTTATTGGAAGGGTCCTGGGTGTGTTGAACACCTTCCACCCATAGTCCTTTCCTTCCGGGGCACCAGACAGGACAGTCAGCCATGGGGGCGCCCAAACATTTGATTTACTTACACCAGCCGTGACCAAAGTCAGTGGGAGGTACAGTAGGTTGGCAGTGCCCAAGAAATTCCCCAGCAGGCGTGCTCAGCTCAGAGTTTTATGCACAACTTTGTCTATCCCGTTCATGACCTTATGCTTGGCTTCCCAAACCCTTCCCTGGGCCTTCTCCCAAGGCAAAGCTGACCAGACCGTGTGCCTCCAACCCCTTACTCTATTTCCTTTTTCTCCCCAAAAGGTCATAACGATGGTAGGGGACCCTCTTCCCAAAGTGGCTGGGAGGAGAACAGGCACAGTGCCTTTCCCCCAAAGCGTAAGGCCTCTTGCCTCAGATTCCAGCTGTCCTCTAGGCTCACCTTGCTCCGTGGCTGTCGGTCTCACGAAGTCGATATCGTGCAGGCTCCTCCTTATCTGTTTCTCTGTACGGTCTTTCTGACACTTACTTGATGCCACCTCCTGACATTCTCTTTCTATTAGTTCCCCTGATGCAGCCCCTTCTCGTCAAAACCTCCTGTCAGAAGCATTTCGCACAACTGTGCCAGGGCAGGGAGGCTGGCCGCCCAGGTCTGACGCCCGGGATGGCGAGAACAGCAAGCCCGTTCAGCCTTCATCGCCACTCCTGTCCATGAAGGGGCATCATCTCTCCAGTTGGAGGCTGGTTTCCCCTGGGTGAAGGGCCAGGCCTCACGTTCCGCGGTTCCTATCCTGGAGGAAGCACTGTCCTAGCCACATCATCCCAATAGGGACAGTGGCTCTGCCTCGAGGGCCCACCCCCCGATGTGAGGGACTGCAGAAAAGGGAGAACCCCCATCCATGGTACCTGCTCCACTGTCCCACTCCCTGGGGCTCCTGGGGGACGGAGACACACCTTCCGTCCAGCCCAGAACAGCACCTCGAACAGTGAGCCCCTGCCAGCACCTGCTGAGGGAGGACGTGGGTTTGGGAAGGGGCTCATGCATCTTCCAGGCACTGGGAAGTCACAAGTGGAAGTTCTTTATTCCCGGTAAGGGGATCTCCACACACAGTGCTAGGCCTTTTCCCTCACCGAAGAGCCTGGAGACACATCTGGCTTTGGATGCTTGAAGTCCCTGACAGTTGAATGTGGGACATGAGTTGAAAAGAATATTTCCTCCTTTCTTAACCCTTGACTCAAGGACCCCGAATCGCACATTTGCCGTTTTTGCCCTTGTTTGCAGTCACTGTGGTTGAGTCGCAGTCTCAGGTGGATTCTTTCCCTTCTTCTCACCTACTCCAAGGCCCCTCTGGGCAACCCGAGGGCCTCGGTGTAATTTGGTCCCTCTTCAGAAAAGCCTGCCCCTTCCAGCATTCAGGGGACACCCCAGCCTGTCCAAAAGAAGGCTGACGAACAGTTTTCAGAGGGCAGGGAATTCTTTAATTGAAGAAGCCACGCGGAACGACGGCAAAGTGAGGTGATTCCTCAGTACACACGAGCACAGAAGGCCTCACGCTCCGTTACTAGCGTTCAGGGACTCAGTCATACTTGTCTTTCGATCCTTCAAACCGAGCACAGTCTCTGGGCCATCGCAGTGCACGGTAAGTGGTTTCGAACGCTTGCGACGGTGCTAGAGACAGCCTACAAGGGCAGAAGCGGTCCCCGTGTGGGGCAAAGTGGTCGTGGAAGGGATGAAACCGATGTTCTAGATGTCTCCTAAGAGGAGGGCAGTCTTGAGTTGTGTTTCAAAGGAAGCAGGGGATCTGTCTTGTCCCTGAGGATGGGAAGGGCTCTCCAGGCAGTAAAAGCTCTGAGGTGGGCTCGGGCCCAGAGGGCCTCCCCGTGCCTGTGCTGAGATCTGCCCCTAGTGTGAAAGTGAACACTTTATGGTTGGAGAGGAAAGCAGCCAGAGCCTAAGCCTTCACTGTGCCGGTTGCTGTTTTCCACAGCTCGACAGCTTCCGAGTCGAGCATGAGGCATCAGGACGCTTCCCACAGCCTTGGCAGCTGTTACTTCTGCTTCCTCCTGGGCCAAGCTTGGGGCCAAGTGCTTGGCTCTGGAGCCCCCAGGCCCCAGGGCAGGTCACCTGGATCTTGTCCTCTGTGGTCTCCTGGCCGCAGACTCACGCCCCTCGTCTGCCCCGTGGAAATATCTTACTTCCACACCCGCCTGAGCTCTACAGCAACAGCCAGAAGCATACGATTCGCCCAGCCCTTCCTCGGATGGCCGGTCTCCTGGTTCCACACCACTAGCTCTAGACCCCTTCCTGTGTGCTTGGCAGCGGGGAGCGTGGCAAAGACGGAACCCAGCCACCTACCAAGGTGGGGGTGCAAGGGACACGGGCAGGTCTCTCCACAGGCCTGGAACAGTTACACTTTGATTTCCATTCCTCCTTTGCTCAAATATTTGCTACATTTACAACCTCGGACCAAATAGAATCCGGAACTTATATCTTCCAATTTAGATAGACTTTATTATCATGTTCACGACCTCATACTTTTCCAACCATGACATCTATCAGTTCTATCCCTGGGGTACTGGGGAAGAAGGAGTGCTGGGGGCAGGCCCGGAGGTCCCTCCCACCCTCTTCCCTGCCCACCTACACCCCTGCCCTCAGGAGCTCAGGATCTGGTAGGTGGGGTGGAGAGACATCCAGGCCAGTCTTGATCCTCTGTCATTGGATTTGGCTCTAAGCCAGAACAATTTATCTCAATCCCAGAGTCTGGAAAAGGCTGAGGGGAGGTTCCACGAAGGGTCCAATTAAAAAAAAAAAAAAAACCTGGCCTAGCTGTGAGTGCCCCACTCACTTCTAGGTGCCTGTGGTAGCTCTTGTTCTCACTTGAAAATTACACATTCTTCCTAATCATTCTTATCAGAACTGTAAAGTCCTTTCACATGGAATGATTGGTGAGAAAGTGTCTGGGGCCCCGGAGTTAGAACATTCAAGGCTTCCCAAATTTCCTCGAGATGCTGAGAGTCTCCCCTCTCCTGTGTAAGGCCTGACACTTGACAGAGGGAGAGAAGGGGATGTTGGAACCGTACTGGGATCTGAGGATGCCAGGTTCCAGTTTATGCAAGTTCTGGATGAACAAAGCACCGAGTAATAGGAATTCACCGTTTCCCTGCGTACTTGGAGAAAACGGCCTCGGGCTGCGGGCACGTGGGGAATCAGGAAGGCCTCTTGACCCCCATTCTTCTTTAAAAAGTGGTGAGGGGGCCCTTGCCATCGCACAGCAGTGGGAAGGCCCGAGATCTGGAGTCTCATTAGCTGTTCCCTGTGCTCTTGCAGGAGCAGCCCGGCAGCCCGGCATCCAGCTCCCCGGGTCCCCTGGCCTGGCTGGGCCTTGAGCCGGACCAGCGGCTCCTGGAGGACGGCGGCGCAGACGGCGGGAGCAGAATCATCCAGATGACCCGGGAGATGGCCACAGAGGTGCTCCTGATGGCCCAGAGTCTGAGGAGGGGAGGACACATCTTGGTAACTTGGCCTTCCTTGGTGGTGGAAGGGCTGGGCGCCCTGGGGGCAGTGAGCCCCCTACGGCTGCCTGCAGGAGCTGGGACAGACCAGGCGGGGCAGCTCCCAGAAAGCAAGGGCCACGCTCCAGGCTGATGGGCACACAGGGTTTTAACGTGCTCTCTTCTTTCTCTATCCGGTGCACCCTAGAGTTCGCTTCCCTCTGCCCCTCCTTTTTTGGGCTCAGTCATGAGGTTTTGCTCTTATTACACTAGGAATGTAATTTGTCAGAAACTGCAACTCACTGAAATCAAGGACTCCTTCATATCCTGAAAGGATCAGAACTGAAGAGGGCTATTTACATCTTTAAAAGTTCCCCCAAGTAGGGGCGCCTGGGTGGCTCAGTCGGTTAAGTGTCTGCCTTCCACTCAGGTCATGATCTCAGGGTCCTGGGATTGAGTCCCATGTCGGGCTCCCTGCTCAGGGAGGGAGTCTGCTTCTCCCTCTCTCTCGGCTGTTCCCCCTGCTCATGCTCTCTTGCTCTTTCTCTCTCAAATAAATATTTTTTTTAAATGCCCCCAAATAGAAGTAACAGAGCAGCAACCTCCTGATGGACAGCCATTCGGGGCCGGCACAGCCTGAGGGGAAGGGGGCTGCTTTCCACTGGCTTCTGGAGGCCAACTTCAGTCGTGTATGGCCGTTCTAATTCTCTTTAGCCCTCTTCTAGATTCAAACCCAGCAGCCTCCACCACACCCCAGACTCAGACCTTTCATTGCCCTGCCCAGTTCAACCAGCCACTTTCTCACTGACTACCCCAGGCGTTGTTACCTCAGAAGGGGGAGTGGTACCTTCTTGCTGACTCCCATTTTCTTTCCAGACATCTCAGATATTCTCATTTATATGGGACTTGGGTGCTGGCAGTGCCATGTGGCTGAGGGCCCAGGAGTATGCTAACCCTCCACCCTGTGGAGCCCGCTGGGGAAGTGTACGCATAAGGGAAAATGGCAAAAGAACAGTCAAATGATAATCTTTGCTAGTGAGGCTAGTGCCTGGGAAGATGGAGTGCCTCTGAGGAATTCTCCCATAAACCTCCCAAATCTCACTGTTAATACCTTCCAGATTTTAACCACCAAAGTCAATCAGAGAGTTTAAAATAGCTGGTGAGGGGGAAACTGGCAGCCCAGGAGTGGGAGACCTAGGGTTTCCTGAAGCAGAACGTCAGATCCCATGACATTAATCTAGAACCAGCCACGTGAGCCACGTTTCAGCCCAGAGGCTGGGGAGAGCTGGAGGAAACAAGGAGGAAGGCGGGAAGATTGAAAGAAGGTGTCCCTTGGAGAGACAGAAAACGTAACCACCTCCTTTCGTGGTGGAGGTCTACACAAGATTATTCTCATGGGGTTTGAGTTTTCTCTGGCACCCATGAGACCTCTTCAGTGGAGCCCTTCCCCTTCACACACGGAGGTGATCTTACTGTAGACTTTTCACAGCATCATGGCATCTCAGATCTTTGTTTGCTCAACAGATATTTGTCGAACACCGTCTATGGGCCCGCAGAGAACCATAGCCGTTCCCTAGTCATGATCCGGATTAGAGAACTGTGACAGCAATGTGTACCATATTTTGTACCCACAGGAAAATGTGAGGAGTCTCTCACTCTCCTCTTCCCTATTCTCTTAGTATTCTTCATTCTTGTCCTAAAGACCATTGATTCTGAAATCAGGTCATCAAACCCACATTTCGTGCATCGAGAGAGCTGGCAGAGACAAAGAGCTTGTCCGTCTTTTATCCGTACTAGTTGCTTCAACGTTCACCATTGTGTTTAAGATTTTGTATAAAAGTTCGGTTTCTCTCTCCAGCCCGCTAATGATCGTTTCCCAGCTAGGAAGCTCTGCATGGGACTGTAGTCCTTTGCACCTTTGCTCCAGACGACATCCCTTTCAGCCTGGATGTTCCCCATACCTGGCCCTTCTTAGGGGCCTCATCTCTGCCCTGGGTCTGCTGAAAACTCACCCCGAGCCAGTGCAGGCCACACGGCTCCTGTGGGAAAAGGGCTAGAGCACGATCAGGAGGCTGGGCTGCCTTCCCTTCAGCAGTCGCCCCGCAGAAGCCTGGGTGCGGACTGCTGCATTCTGCTGGTTTTCGTGAGAGTGAGCCTCTGCGTGGCTGGTCCTGAAGCCTTTGGAGGAGGTTTGGGAGATCACGGTTTTAGACTAAGCAAAAATTTGTTCATTCTGGGGCTGACGCACCTTGTGCCAAACAAGTTTCAGATGTTTTATAGGTTCTTAAAAAAGATTATTTATTTTTATTTAGAGAGAGAGAGGGTGCAAGTGAGTGTGAGCAGGGGGAGGGGTAGAGGGAGAGGGGGAGAGAATCCCAAGCAGAGCCCAAGCTGAGCGTGGAGCCTGATGCAGGGCTCAATCTCACAACCCTGAGATCATGACTTGAGCTGAAACCAAGAGTCAGCCGCTTAATAGACTGAGCCACCCAGGCGCCCCCATTGGATGCTTTACAGTTTGCCACTGATTTCTTAGGGAAAACCTGGGGGGACACTGTTTATCGACTTCTAGCTCTTTCTTTTCTATGATACAGACCAAAGATCAACTCATTACCTCCGCTAGGAACATTGCGACTTCTGGACAAAACTTCGCCAGACTTATCCGCATCATTGCTAAGAACTGCGTAGATCAAAGATGTTCCCAGGAGCTGTTGTCTGTGGTAGAGCAGATTCAAACCATGAGCAACCAGCTCCGCATCATCTCCAGGTAGGAAACGGCTTCGGTGGCAACTGCTGTGCTCCGCTTTCCCAGGAACCAGAGGGAGGGCTCCGGACGGGGCAGATCTTTTCTTATTTTATTTTTTTGGTATACTTTTAAAAATGTTTCCTCCAAGAGTCTACATTTATGTTGAGAATATGAAACAGATGTTGAAAATATAGAGAATTATTACAGAGGACAAAAAAACCCACATTTTCAGTCACTGTCATGTCTCCTTTTATCCCCAAAATAGTGTATCTGGCAATATACATAAGAAACAAAGAGATGTGACATGCCAAACTAGTTCCGGAGGAGGTGTGAACAAAAATTAACCATAAGGAATGCTTAAAAATCAAATAAAAAAATAAATAAATAAAAATAAAACAATAAAAAATAAATAAAAATCAAACACATCAGAACTTCTGTTCCCCCGCAAGGCTCCCCCTCCCTTCACGGCACCGTGCACCCGCTCCAGGGGGCCTCCCGTGCTCACTTCACATCAGAGCTCATCCAGAAACAGAAATGACTGAGCTAGACTTTGTAATCATGTTTAAATTTTGAGCATTAGTTCTCTGTTTGTTTTCATATTAATCCTATCTAACCCAAAATCAGTTGTCTAGAAATACATGAATTCCGTGAGATCACCGTGAACGTCATCGGCCTAAGGGAAACCCTACCAGTACAAAGCTTACGTTAAGATTTACTCGTTTAGGGCGCCTGGCTGGCTCAGTCGGAAGAGCACGCGACTCTTGATCTTGGGGTCCCGAGTTTGAGCCCCACGGTGAGTGTAGAGGTTACTTAAATAAACAAAACTTAAACAATTATTAAAAAAAAGATTTATTGGGGTGCCTGGGTGGCACAGTTGGCTAAGCGTCCGACTTTTGGTTTCAGCTCAGGTCGTAGTCTCAGGGTGGTGAGATAGAGGGTCAGAGGGGAGTCTGCTTGAGGCTGTCTCTCCCTCTCCCTCTGCCCCATCGCCCCCCCCTTTTTAAAAACAAATATATAAACCTTAAAAAAATAGGTTTATTCATTTAATATGCAGACTCTGGAGTTAAGCAGTTTTTGTTCATTGTCTCCTTATGGCAGCTTTCGTGGGATAACATCCTAATGCAGGCATGGGATGGTTTCATTTCAACCCGAGTCTCCCAACACCCGCACTGGCTCATTTGTCAGTAGCAAACCCGTATTCATAATATTCTTATATTATGGGAAAGCATGATGGTTAAAACTATGATCAGTTGCTGGGAGCCATAAAGATAACATGGCCAAGATCAGGGTATGCGAATTTTTTAAAACAATTCTTTAAAAATAAAATGTGGCTACTGTTCTCTGGGAAATAATATTTCAGGCACATGATCACCTCAAGGATAGCTACTCAACCCTTTCCGCTTAGGATACAGGAACTGCAATTAATTTTAGCATTTCAGTTCTGGGTACTGTGGTACGGGTACTTGGGATTTGTTTCCATCAGGTACGGCAAGACGTGGAAATGTGGGAAAGACTAACGTGGAGGAAGAAGTCCCTAGGAACAGGGGGCATGGCAGGCCACGCAGGGCCGCACAGGGAAGCAGCAGGGTTGGTCAAAAGGCAGAGGGAGCAAGGGAGAAACGTGACGAAAGCCTTATTGGGGTTTTTGTGGGCAGGAATGGGCAAGGCAGGGGAAGGAGGCAAACAGGGTTAGGAGAGGCTAGAGTGAGTATTTTCAAGGGGCCCTGGAGGGTAGAGATGATCTCTAATTGGTACCTGGCCCTGGGGCGATGAGGGCTGTGGCCCCAGGGTGAGCGCCACCCACAAAGGAGGTGTTCGGGGCATGGGCTGGTTTGCCTGCGTCCGGGCCAGCAGGTCATTTACTCTCTCTGGGCTGTGTGTGGCACACCCCGGGAGGGACAGTCCTTCCAACGTCAGCAGCGCTCTAAGATGTCAGTGCATCTGAAATACAGAAGGAAAACAGGCATGATGAATACAGGTATAGTCATCAAGCTCTCAATCTTCGACAGCCCGTGGAAGTCCTGAGATTTTACCAAAGTTAAAGGAACTTAAATTTCACATCTTTATTTGCCTTTGTGGAAAACGGCTTGTCTAACTAAATCCAGTAACATTCCATTTAAAGCAAAAGTCACAGGATGTGGGGCGCCTGGGTGGCACAGCGGTTAAGCGTCTGCCTTCGGCTCAGGGTGTGATCCCGGCGTTGTGGGATCGAGCCCCACATCAGGCTCCTCCGCTATGAGCCTGCTTCTTCCTCTCCCACTCCCCCTGCTTGTGTTCCCTCTCTCGCTGGCTGTCTCTATCTCTGTCAAATAAATAAATAAAATCTTAAAAAAAAAAGTCACAGGATGTGCCAGTCTGATCTTTGAGCAGAACGTTGAAGTCCTGAATGCAATCCGTGCGAAATCCCTCGCTCCCTTCAACACGTGTGGATGTTGCCATGCGCTCTGCTCTTCTCTTCCGTTATTTTCTTTAAAACCACACTCCTTGTTAATTTGTAGATACTGTACGTGTCATGCTTTCTTAGGGTTAAAATAGACGTTTTATTTTAACACGTGAAATTTTGCCTTTATCGTCCCGACAAAAAGAGGCGCCCGTTTTAGAACCTTCTGGTACTGATTTATTTGAGATTGCGGGCCTTACCTGGTGTGATGTTGTCTGCTTCCCTCCCGCAAACGCTCAAGCGTAAAGGCGTCTCTGGCAAGAAGCCGGTCCTCCGAAGAGCTCCTTCTGGAAAGCGCGCGGCAGCTCCTCCGGGAAGCCGCAAGTGTCCGGGTGAGTGCGACGCCGGCAGCCGGCATCCTGGCGGAGACCACACGCGCCCAGGACCGGGGCTCGGGGTCACGGGCTGAGAGGAACGTTTATTGAACTGTAAACTCCCCGCGCAGCTGTGATGAGCCCCGGGTGCCGTATGGAAGTGTCGAAGCACCGGATGGTCCCCTGAGACTAACAGACCCTGGGTGTGAACTGCACTGGAATTCACCTTTTAAAAAGTCGGCTCCGTGAAGCCGCACATCTAGAATTGCGGGCTGCTTCATGGCGGTGCTAAGTAAATCGAAAGGGAATGTTCATGTCAGGCTGAAGGACACCTGGTACCAGTTAGCTCGAAGAGTCCATAGAATGGACACACCCAGTGGAAAGCATTTGAAACATGTGCAGATTTTAGCTATAGGTTCCAGTCTCTTGGATATGAAGAAGGCTCAGAGAAAAGCTCAGGCCTGGCCCCTCGGGAGCAGTGTCTCTCCCTCCCTGCTGGCTTGGCCACCGTCCCAGCCCGCCACGGACCCCGCAGCACCACTCGAGGGGGGGCCGGTCCCCACAGCCCAGTCTCCAGGCTGCTTGAGTGCCGGAGAACCCGAGAGTGGGGCTGGGTCCTGGCAGCGTGCACCGGTGTCCCGGTTCCACTTAGGCCACGGGTCAAAGACCCACGGGTAGTTTGCATAAAGCAAAGCAAAGCGAGATCCAAAAGGAGGCAGAATTTGGGGGCAGAGAGAGAATCTTTAATTGGCTACATTCTCAGAACATTCGATGGCGACGTTTGTTCAGTTATGCTTTTTTCGTGAGTGAGTGAATGAGTGGGCTTTAAGTCAGAGGACCTCTTCAAACACAGTTCCTTGATCTCTTTTAAAATAGGGACTGTGGTGCCTGGCCTGGCTCAGTCAGAAGAGCACGTGACTCTTGGAGTCGAACTCCATATTGGGAGTACAGTTTAATAAATAAATAAATAAGTAAATTAACTTTAAAAAATTAGGGTCCGAATGTCAGAAAATCAGCTCCAGCCTCACTCGGCGGAGTCCCCTAACAGATCAAGAGCTCCAATGAGTGTGCACAGTGTCCCCCAGTACCCAAAATTACCTCTCTCTCCTCCAGGGCTTGAGACAACCTTCCTCAGACCCAGAAGAATTGGAAGTTGCCGCCTTCTGCGTGCAGTGGAGAAGAAAACTGCTAAGGCACAGACTTCGAGAAACTTCAGACCTGGACTGTGATGAGCTGGGCCTGCGAAAAACCAGCACGAAAGGGCCTCCAACACTAGCAGCCCTGGTTGAAGAAGCCTTATAAAGGCTGAGAAGTATTCCCCGAGTCAGACTCTCTGTTGTTGTGAGATGGGCTCCCCAGGGTGGGGAGGGCCTTTTAGGCGGAATCAGCCTGTGGGGACACAGGGTGATGTAGTGGGTCAGGCAGGGGTGAGGTGGCCGGGGCTGGGCCTCACAGAGAGCTGCCCTGGCCGTGTTCCAGGTTCCGGGAGACTGTCCCTGAGCCCCTGGTGAGGCTGATCTCCTCCTGGAAAGGATGCTTCTGTTTCTGGGCTTAGAAGGAACATCACATATAGACTGTGGAAGGAGGGAGAAAAACATCCAAGCCCCGTCAGCTGAAGCCTTTATTACGGCATTGCAAAGGGAGCACAGTCCCAGGGGTACAGGAAGCCAGGTACTGGAAGGTTTGTAGGTTGAATTGGGGAGGTCGGTTGAGTTCTGGGTATGGGGAAGCCGAGGTGGTGTTAGCCTGGGATGGGGTCCCTACCAGGGCTGCTTGCGTTGCTGTTGCTGCGTAAAGATTAGTTTGCGTTCTCTAGGATTTTTACAAACCTGGGATCTTGTGGTAGCACTCTCTCTTTCCCCTCTGGCTTCTTTCCTCCAGCAAGGTGACTGTGAGGTCCCTTCCCAGCTCCCAAGGACTCTTTGCCTCACTTAGGTCACAAGATTTCCTCCGATGTTGTCGTCGGAAAGATTGATGTAGACATTTCTCCATGTTACGTATCTTTTTAAGTAACCAACTTTTGGTTTTATTGACTTTCTAAGATGTCGGTTTTCTACTTCGTGGATTCCTCCTCTTTAATATTTTTCTTTTCATGACTTTGGGCTTAACTTGCTCTCAAGTTTCTGAATGTAGGAGGGGAGATCATTGTTCTGTAGTGTTCATTTCTTTTCTTTTTAAAGATTTTATTTATTTAATTATTTGAGAGAGAGAGCACGAGCTGAGGGCGGGGGCAGAGGGAGAGGGACGAGCAGACTCCTTGCTTGAGCTCGGAGACTGATGAGGGGCTTGATCCCAAGACCCCGAGATCCTGATCTGAGTAGAAATCAAGAGTTGGACGCCTAACCAACTGCGCCACCCAGGTGCCCCTGTTCTTTTCTAATACAGGCTTTTCCTGCTCTAATTTCTAAGCACGACTTCAGGATTATCCTCCAATTTTTATTGTTTTCTTTCTCGTTATGCATTCTAATTTCCTTTTTGAATTCTTTGTTGACCTATGGATTATTTGCAATGGTGTTATTTAGTTTCAAAGTATTTGGGGAGAATTTTCAGATTTTTTTGTTTTAATTTCTCATTTGATTCCTTTGTGGTTAGAAAACATTCTTTGTATTATCTGAATCCTTTTAAATCTTTTGAGCTTTGTTTTGTGGCCTGGGTTATAGTCTTATCTTGATCAATGTTCCACATGTCCTGGGTAAGAATGTCCTCCCTGATGTTCATTCTACTTTTTCTACCCACTTGGATGGCGGGGTATTGAAATCTGCAACTAGGAGTGTGAATTTGCCCGTTGGGTTTAATGTCTCTTAAGGACGACTATCCCGTGCTGCCCGGAGTCCAAGACTGAGGACTCTTGTTTTGTACGTTTCATCCGGTGTTTTCGTGCCTTCGGGCCGGGTGTGTGTGCACAGAACTGGTCTGTTACTCTCTCTCGGCCATCTTTTGAACTCCCTTTTCTCTGGCTCATGTTTGAGTCTCCCTTTTTCAGAAACATTCGCTGGATGATCTCCTACTATTCAGGACCAAGTTCCTATAAATATTAGTCTACCACTGCTGTTTTGTTTCTTTACCATCCACCAATTCTTCAAAAATCTGGCTTAGTTTTTCATTTTTTTCCAATGTGTCAGATGCAATGGGCTCTTCCCAGAACTCAGTCTCCCTGAGTTCTCGACTCAGCCAACTCCAGGGACTTCTTCCTCCTTGACATTCTCTCCTCTGTCGGCCTCCTTTCTGCAGTCTTCCCCTTTGCTGGCTGGGTTTTTTTTAAGGACCTTTATTCCATCCCACCTCCACCTATTCTCTCCTCCACACCGTTGTCATTTTATTTATTTTATTTCATTTTATTTTAAGTAGGCTCCACACCCAGTGTGGAGCTCAAAACAGGGCTTGAACTCATAACCCTGAGATGAAGGCCTGAGCTGAGACCACGAGTTCAGACACTCCACGCTCCACGGACTGAGCACCCAGGCTCCCCGTTGTTGCCATTTCACCCTTCTAATTTGCAACTTCACGTCGCTTTCTGGCTTCATATCCTTCACCCCAAGCACAAGGCAGAGCAGGAACGAGGAGCCAGCCTTCAGCCCCTACTGAAGATCCACTGTGCTGTCAGAGCGAAGCACTTTAAGGACGGGCTTGTCTCCTCAGGCACCAGACTCTTCCCCAGTGTCGCAGTGAGGAGGCCGAGAGAGCCCTTCGCAGGGCTCCAGACACTTGGGAGGGGAGGCTTTTGGAAAGGCGTGTGAGGGAGACAGGTACCAACTCGGGGGTGGGGTGAAGCCGGGTTGAATCTTGCCGCAGGATGGGATCTGTCTCGTGCGTGCGTGCGCGTGTGTGTGTGTCTAATCAGTTCACCCCTAAAGCCAAGGACAGAGCGCCAAGCCTTCCGTGTTCGCGGAAGATGTGTGCGGGATGGACCTGGTGCTCCCTCTGTGAGCCGTTATTCCACACGGCCTCCAGAGGGCGATCAGACTCAGCGGTCCTGCCCGTAAGGGGCTGACACAAGTTCCTCCCGGGAAGAGAAGGACAGTTGCAGCCGCGTCCTTCTCCAAGCGCCCTGCGACTCAGCAGCCCTGAGAAATGGCACTTGGCCCCCTGGAATTACATGCTCACGGCATGTTAGGCTCCTCCATTCAGCTGTAAACTCCAAGCCCATCTGTCCCCTTTGCGTTTGAATCCCCAGGGCCTATTGCTGAGCCTGACAGAGAATAGACGCTTAATATTTGCTGAACTAATACATAAAGCACAGGAGTTATTCACAACTAGCTAAAATACCTTCCTGTTAAACATCTTTCACAAAGCACAGACAACTATGCAGATGGACTCCCCATTTTTCTTGCATATATAGATATAGATATAGAAACATAATTAACAAGAGTGAAGCTCCAGGTTTATAGAATAAACTCCATTTCCTCTATTCCAGGATATTTCTTGGTTTTAGATTCTGGGTTGGAAGCAGGAGCCTGTGTTGACCTCCATAGGCCCTAAGTACTCTCATTTCTAAAGATCTCACTCCAGCATCATAAATGCACCCATCCTTTACACTAAGCGTGTCTGTGTACATTTATTTATGGATGTGCTTATATGTATGTGTAAAATATATACTTATATAATTATTCATTATAAACAGTATGAAAATACTTAATAACTTTGCTTCCAAAATTAAACATTTCACATTTACGATTTCTTATAACATTTTTAAATCGAAATTCTTTTTCAAGTCTCAAACATTTTTGTAGACTTTTGAAAAGGCTGTGGGACCTGGAAGTGTGCCACCTGTATGGAGGAAGGCCTCGGATTTGGGATCCCGGTCTGCCTCCCCCTAGTCACTACTGACGGAGCCCCTGCTGAGGAACAGAGCCTGTGTGTCCTCCCTTGTCCCCGGGGGAGATTGAGGCAAATAGGAAAAGAGCTCAAGGTGCAACAGAGGACAAACTTCAGCTCATCCACAGAGAGAACAATTTGTTCTCTGCCGACCCAGCGGTTGACAGCCAGAGGGGGGAAGGCACGGGGAAAAGAGCCTGGACTACTGCTACGCCGCAGAGTTCGGACTTTTTGGGCAGATAAGGGAAATCCCGGAGGGCTTTAAAGGCAGTGAGAGGCAGCCGTGATAGCTAGAGCTGCATTCTACAATGAGCCGGTTGCCGTGGGGGATGGGGGGTGGGGGGACTTAGATTAGGGCTCTCACAGGCATTCCTGTTCTTTTGAGGTGATGTAGGTGTGGGATTCAGCACCCCACCCCAACTTCAGCCAGAATGTCTCCACTTTTACCCATTTTGCAGACCGGGTTTCACATACATGTTTCATTGGGGGAAATGCAGACTATGAAAGCAGCCCATCTTAGCCCTCGCTGTAACCCAGCACCCAATAGCCTATGCTGAACGTTCAAACAATCTTTCTTAAAGGAGTGATGGATCCTGATTTTGTCCATGAGGAGAGTGAGGCTCAGGGAAGTCCTGACTTGCCCAGGGTCCCACTGCTCAGGATACTGTGCACCAGGACAAGACAGCCAGTTCTCAAAAAAGACCTTTCTACAGAGTTGCTCAATAATTAAATCCGGGAATCTGCTAGGCCCCCTTATTCAAGACAGTGTGTCTTGGCCACTGAACATACTAGAACAGAAACCAGAAAACATCTTTTGATGAGGCTTCCGGACCTTTGAGGGATGCAAGATTCGTCACTTCTTTGTTGCTCCCGATCTCGAAGGGAAGTGCCTACCCCATTGCTGGGAGCCCTTCCTCTGCAGTGAGGTGTGTTCTACTCTGGTCTTGAAGAGCAGAGCAGAGCATTTGCTAGCAACCTCTCAGATTCAGATCATTTAATCAAAAATTAATGTAAGCTAATGTAAGAGATGCTTACATATCCAGAACAAAGGCAATATCAGGAAATAGGACTTCAGATGCTACGGAGCTGTGTGGCTAAGTAAAGCACAATCTCTGTGTACTAAAGGGCCATTGAAGGACTGCCATCCCTCGCTTTCAGGAAGGCCTGCGATGGGCTCCAGTTGTACATTCTTACATGAGTACATGATCCCCTGTAGTCTGTCTTTATGATTTTTTAAAGACTTATTTAGAGAGAGAACGAGAGAGAGAGAGAGAGAGCATGCATGAGCAGGGGCAGGGGCAGAGGGAGAGGGAGAGAGAGAATCTCAAGCAGACTCCCAGCTGGTCACAGAGACAGAGCCAACATGGGGCTTGATCTCAGGACCCTGAGGAGCGTGACTTGAGCCAAAATTAAGAACCAAATGCTCAGGGGCGCCTGGGTGGCTCAGTCGTTGAGTGTCTGCCTTCGGCTCAGGGCATGACCCCGACATTCTGGGATCGAGCCCCACATCGGGCTCCTCCGCTGGGAGCCTGCTTCTTCCTCTCCCACTCCCCCTGCTTGTGTTCCCTCTCTTGCTGGCTGTCTCTTTCTCTGTCGAATGAATAGATAGAATCTTTAAAAAATAAAATAAAAAAAAGAACCAAATGCTCAATCGACTGAGCCACCCAGGCGCCCCTGTATTCTGTCTTTAAATGATAAAGATTTGTTAAAGAAAAGCAACACGGTGTCAGACAGATATTATCAGAAAACTTTTTATTTAAAGTCAGACGATAGAAAGGTGTCACAGAAAAAAATTACAGAAACTCGCAACAACAGAACGTAACTTGGAAAGTTATTAGTAAATGAGAAGAAATAATATTCCTGATTTTCTCAAATGATTTGTTAGTCCTTAAGTAGAATAATTTATCAATTCGGCAAAATACACCCTGCTGGTAACTTTTGAACAGAGAGTAGATTAACAGTTCCGTTAACTTACTAGATGGGGATCTCAAAAACCTTGCAAAGTGAAACAGTCAAGGCAGCATTTCCCCAACGTTTGAGATATGACTTGGGGAATTGAAATAATAACACTAGAAATTTTTGCTCTGTTTTAAAATCCCGCCTCATTCTGAATAGGTTTGACCTGCATTTTAGCCCACAGATGGTGCTTGTGGGTCTGATAGAAAATGGATGATCGTAAGTCTGGACACAGAACGTCCCCCTCCAGTTCCCCCCCACCCCCACCCTTGACACACATTGCGTCCTAGGACACAGCGCCATCAATGCCTTTGTCATGTGCAGGCATAGAAGCCCTGGACTAAAACCAAAATGACCTGGGCCCTGGAAACCTGGGTCTCTGCTGAGCCCTTTCTGAATCTTGGGTCGGGGAGCAGGGGATTTAGGGTCAGGAATGTAAAATTCTTTTTAAAACTTTGGCAAGTAAGTATACAAATGACTACTTCTTGATTGTCACTTTTATAAGGAAATATCATTCCACCTCTTGAAAAGATATTTTCCTCTCTTATTTGACTTCCCTCTCAAACAACTGGAGGGCAAACGTCTGTAAAACGGAGGTGGACAAAAACCTCTTGTAATAATGATTAGTTTATAATTTTTCACTTTCTCTATTTAAAAAGCCTATAAAATGTATAGTCTATCACTGACAACTAACACTAAAATATTGCTCATAATGGAGGTTTGGGAATAACATGGCTAGTTTTTTGGGGGCGGGCTCTATATATTTAATTCTTTTACAATAAACTATATATCAGACCTCTGACAAAATAATATTAGCTAATGCAAATTCTACTGCTCCTCTTAACCTTAATACCCTCACAGAAGTATGAAAATCAGTAATGAGCCAGGAAGTGTGGGGACTGGTAATTCAGAGAGCTAATATTTTTCTAAAATGCTATAGTTAGCTATATGTTAACTTTTTCTGACAAATTCAAAGTTTTAAAAACAAGAGATTCAAGGATATACAAGACTATAGAATACTAGTCTAAGAACTCACAATCTTGTTTGAAGAAATAGATTTTCTCTATGCCCACAATGATTTTGCCCACTGTAACATATGACTGTTCTATTCCAAAGGCGAATGAAGGGTATTAAGGAACACACAAGACCCAATGTAGAGTCCAAGTCATGACTTTAAAGAGTAAATTACCGTTCAAGGTGTTGGGATAAAAATAAAAAATTAAACGTTACTGGAAATTCACTAGGTTAGGCATACCTTCAGAATTGTGGTTGATATTTTGAGAAGGGCAAGAGAGAAATTAAAGAAACATATTTTAAGGTAAAAATACGGCTCTGACTATGCAGTTCTTTCTGGCTATAGAAAGAATCCTGCATAGATCTACAGGAATAAATTATTGATCAATTCAAACTTCCATCATGAAGTAGTAATCTTGTAAATCTGGAGGGCTCTTAGAGTACTGAATTATTGTAGAAACATTTAACTTCTAATAAGTAAAGCTGCCGTAACCCTACCTTCACATTGTTTCGTTGAGAGAGGGGGAGGGGAGGCAAGAAAAAAAAGGAGAGAGAAGGTAGGTGCCTTGTGTCTACTGAAAGAGGTATACTTTATGAATTGTACTCTTGGGTACAATCATGGAATGGCTCTGCCACATCAAAATCTAAACTTGGATGGATGTCGGGAAGCAGTTAACAAGCAATTAACAAAGAAGCCACCCTGTGCCTAGAACCAGGCTTGTTGCTGTGGGGAAACAGCAAAGCAAGGAGGCACATACCGGTCCTGCCTCCAAAAGCATATAATACCACTTAAAATGTGCTTTTTATTTCTTATTTAAGAATTAGAAATTCTAAATATTATGTTGATGTTAACCTAAAGTCCTTTCTTAGGTCCTTAGTCCTTTCCAAGAAAAGCAGGTTAATTTGGGCTCTATTACAACTGGCAGACACTGCTGATAAAATACTCAAAAACAAAACCCCTGCAACTTGGTGATGGGGAGCCACTGAAACCGGTTCTGTAGATCACAGTAAACTCCGTAGAGGAAAGGCATTACATAAAGGCTAAATCATAATGCATACGTGAGGAAAACAGCTTTAAACACTCAAGCCCTGTTCATTACATTTTGTTAAAGCTTACATTCCTAAACTAAGCCTTATTTAAACTAATTGTTCACTAATGACTTATATATCCTACTAGACTTAATTTTGACCATAAATATGATCAAGTGTTGCAACCCATTTCTGAAAAGATAATTACAACTCTTCATTTTAGATATTCACAAAAGCCCAGTTACCAAAGTTTGCAGGGGCCCTATCAGTGGACCACTTGACCGCAGACCACACCTGCAAGTCTGTGCCTTTGGCACAGACCACCTCTCTGAGGTGTAGGCCCAAGCCCAGAAGGATAAAATCAGGGAGAACATCTCTACCTTGACTTTGCATTGTGCAACTGGAAGGATTTTGACAAGACCTCACATTTAGGTTCCTAGGAACCTCCAAACTTTAAGTTACCATGAACCAAAGGAAAATGAAACCTTTATCAAGCAAGTGGTCACTCAGAAAGAACTAATTGTCATGTGCTTGCAGAAATACATACTAAGAAGTGGGAGTAAACATCTCCATCGTTTCTAAGAGCCAATGGCTTTTATAATGAATAAACTGGCCACTTTGCCCACACCACACATGTTATAATCGAAGCAAATACACCATGCAACATGGACTGTCGTAGCATTTTTAACCCTCCATCAATATCCAACTTGTATAAAATGGGCAGAGTGGTCAGATCTTGAATAGATGCTACTAGTCCACACAGCTCTAAATTACAAAAGTCCTGTGTCTTACCAACACACAAAATGTTAAAGGGAGTTGCTAACTTGATGGGTTAATATTCTCTAAAACAACCTCTCACGCAATTCTATTGTGTCTTTAATATATATCATCTGAAACAACATAAAATTGGTGAACCGCACAAATGATGTTATTTTGGAATTTGTACAGCTTGATGCACCCTGGTGGAAGTGTAATGATTACGTCTGTGAAAGTTATAAACCAATTTTACATTTAAAAATACTTTAAGAATTCATTCACTCCTTACCTCAAATCTGTGAGCAGTCAAAATTATACCCATTTCACAGATAAGGAACTGGACATTGAGAAACGACACCTACAAATCAATTCAGAACAAGAATATGAATTCATTGTCTTTAAGCCCCCAGCCCTCCTGAGTTCTCCTTTTCCTTCTTCTCTTTTTCTAATTAATTCAGCAAAGTGGCTTATATGTACACTCATACAGGATTTCTTTACTAATCAACTATTCTTCCACTCTTAATATAAGTAGGACAAGCAAGGAAAACTAGTCCTTATGGCAAGTTAAAAGACAAACAGAAACCTAAGCAAACATCATCCTATAATTAGGCTGTTTCAGTTGCAACCTAATTCTGGGGTTTGGCACATGCAGCTGGGTAACACAGAGGGTCCCTACAGAAGCAGATGTAATTGCTGAAGCAGAATCTGAAATCACTCCAGTATTTGGTTTACTTTCAGGTTCAGAATGAAGTCCTAACTGGGAAAGCTCCCAAGACAGGAGTCTGGAGCAAAAACTAAACATTAAACTGTGGGAAAGTAGCTGTCCAAACTAAATTATGGTCACCTGGGTATTCCAGTTCAACACTCTGATGTATACCCCATTCTACTCGACATCACAGTAACCAGGTATAAACCTTCTGTCACAAACCAGCAGGAATAGTTAAGTTACACCTCAATCAATAAGTCTCATCCAGACTCTTTTAGGACACAATTATTTCTGTTACCTGTAAATGTTTGGCTTATGAGAATAGGGACATAAAGTATTTTCCAGTGTGCTAGTGTAAATCAACTTTACATGGATTCTAACAAACACTCATTCATCTTAAAGAAGACCTTATTCATCAGGGAAAATGGCTACTTATTAAATTTTGGTGAGAAAAAGGAAAAAGGAAGATTAAAATAATCTCAATTGACAGGATATGATAGACTACCCCTAAGCTAAAGTTATCTTGATTAAAAAAGACCAAAAATTAAAATTATAATTTAAACATAAATAAAACATTTTCATATAAAATACATTGTTAAATTTGAAACTATGCCCACGCTTTCTTATAAAATAGCCTCTAGCACACTAGCTGACATAATAGGGACTCAAGAATATTGAGCAAATAGACATGATAATTTGCATTAATGATTTTTAAACCTTACTTTTTAATTAATCTTTTAACACCTCTCTTAAGTAAAAAGGATCTTCTGTTAAGAATTTGGGTTCTGTTTGGATCTTTAACAAGCCAAATTATCTTTTTTGTATAATATTTAAAATATGAACATCATTACTTAATGTAATTATAAAGTACAAGAGGGAATTAAAGGTTTGCTAAAAATTTCAGTTTAATTACTAAAACTCAGCAATTTTACTGATCTTTTCCTGATAAAGTAGTATTATATATATGTACGTATATAAGTGTATGTGTGTATACATACACACATACTTTTTTCTGTCAGTTTTAACCACTTATTGACTTTTCAATTAACAATAGAAGTTCATGTGGGCAGTAAATCAGAAAATACTTTCTATGGTGGCTTTAAAGTGCATTTTTTAACCAAAAAATGTTATCCAGAGCCATTTTAGGCAACAATGTAACCAAAGTATAAATAGTAAAAATTCACATCCCCTTGAACAACTGTCCTTCCACTTAGAGCACCGTGAACTTCTTAGGTAAGCAGAGTTCCTATTCACTTAGCTGCAACCCCATTTAAGCATGGAATCAAAGCAAAAAAAAAAAAAAAAAAATGAAGTGAATAGAAAAAATATGCATTGATATTAAACCATATGCTAGCTGAGTGTTAGGTTCCCACAGAAATATTTTGCTGTATATTTTTGAGATTTACTTCTCAAGCGTAGTTATTTTCATCCAAGGACCAACTTTCTTCACTTGCATTATCTTTTAGAGTGAAATGCTCTGTCTCAAGTTCCTTATTGGAGCTGTTACCAGCAAATGCAGTCACACGCGTCCAGTTCAAGATATGGATATCAGTGTAATACTCAGTTTCTGTTATAAATAATATATGTATAAAACAAATAGGGCTGCCATTATTTATATACTGCACAAAAGACACAAGAATGAATACAAATTATTTTTCATAAAAATACAATTTCTAATCAATTTCGGGGATTTCCAAACTATGAAAACATTTAAAACACCAGGCAGTCTCTTCTGTTACAGAATGCCAGTCAGGAGAGATCTGAAAGAGCTTCTTTATTGGTAGCTGTATACAGTTGATTATGCCATCTCTGTGTTTTCTTGCTATTTAAAATATAGAACCTGGACATTTAAAACATTATCAATGCAATAATCACTACAGACTGTCACTGGATCTTTTAAAATTTTGTTAAAAATTACCAAAGTCATGATGAATACAATTATTGCAGCTACATCATTTGAAAAAGTAATATAAATTATGCTGCTAAAGACAAAAAACATTGAAACACATAAACCTCACGATGTAACACAGCAAGAACTCAGAACTATTTAATATGAAAAATCAAATTTAAAAAGTTATGTTAGAGAACTTGGGGGATTTTTCACGTTAGCAAAAACAATCTATGTATCTCCAACTGCTATGATACAGTATGCAATAAAATACTTTTAAAAGATATGACATTCAAATGCTTCATTTACACAAATAATATTGCCAATACTAATAAAAGTGATGCCCTTAAACACGAACTGCTCTGCTGATTGTGATTTTAAAAAGTTTTCTTTACTTCATTTTACATTTTAGTTAGCAGTTAGCATTACATATTAATCAATTCTGTGTTGACAAATAGAGAAGACCCTAGTCAAAATACTGTTGTTGCTCAAAAGTAATGTACATCATATTGCTTGAAACTAACAACCATATAAAAGTGGTAATCATTTATCTAAACATGGATTATGAAAGACGACTGGCATACACTTGGGCAGAGTGTCGAGTTCATGATGGTTTATTTACGATAAAAGTACTTTTACCGAAGCTAACATGATATATAGGTTTCTATGTCAATTACTACAGTCTCTTAAAGTTATAAAAATATTATATAAAATACCACAGGCTTTAGAGGATATAACTTCATGTGGTTCTGATACTAGCAGCTGAAAAGTATTTATAATTTAAAAATAAATAAACTATAGAGGTAAACCAGTTACAAAACAGCAGAGGACTGCAACAGTCACAGAGTGAAAAGAATTGCTTAATTACACGATAGCTAACAAAATGGTGAAGCAGTTGGATCAAAAGTTTTAAAAACCTCTTTCAGAGATTTGTCATCTGGTTCTTTACTGAGATCACTTTCTGGGGTGGGGCTCATCTGTCCTGGCTGCCTGGACTGCCTTGGATCGCTGTACTGGGGTCTAATTAAGCCTGTTAATGCCTGAATAGGAAGACTGTGCACTGCTGGGACCTGAACCACACCAGGACTCCTGAGACTATCAGCCTGTGGGTCAGCCGGCCCATCCGCGGCGACTTCCACGTTCGCACTGGTTTTCTGTGGCAGGACTGCTTCTCCAGAAGGCTCATTTTCCTCACTACTCTTTAAACCACCACTTTTTTTCTGGTTCTCTGGATTTTCTGTTGCTAGCTCTGATGCAGATGGTGAAGCATGCTCCCTAGGGTCATACAAACTAATGCCACTAAGAACTGAACTTGGAGTTCCCAGGGGAAGGCCAGCTGAAGAGGAGAGTTTAGGGGCATATGGAGGCAAAGCCCCCGGCCCAGAACTACTAGTCGCTGCCCCTGAGGGCTGGGATGAGGCAGGGTTAGATCTGGCTAAGTGAGGGGTGCCCTTTAATGTATGTGAGTCCTTCATAACCGCTGCGTGGGACTCTGTACTGTGCAGTCTATGAAGTCTAGGATCAAAATTTTTTTGCAGCCTAGGATCTCCTAATTTACTTCCTGAACTGTGTAAGTCTCCAAATTGTTCTAGGTAGCCTTCTCTGTTTGTGGTGTTCACTTTGGCTTTGGCTGCTGATTTTGAATCAATGGGCACCGTGTTCCGATGAAGATCACTTTTTGTACTCCATAACCTATTGAGCCTCTGGTCAGCGATAAGAGGGGGCAGAGGTAAATTGATTGAAGATACTGGGTCAGGTTTAGGTAAAGGGACTGGAAGTAAGTCTTCTGGAGCCCACACGATGTGTTTTGCAAAGTTGGGTTTGGTTAGGATAATATCCATTTTAATGTGACTGAACTGCCTCAGCTGTGACCTTGGATCCTGGAGCGTTATGCCAGGGGAAGAATCCAAAGGTATTAAGAAAGCTTTTTCTCTCAATTCTCTTTCTGCGTCTTCATCATCATCATCTCCTCTCTTGTGTTTGACAGAGCCAGCATTTGCGTGATGTGAATCAAACTTTGTTCCGCCAACAGATGATCCTACATGACCGCTTCCGTTCCCTCTCAATTTCCTGGGATCCCACGCAAGCCTAAGATCCAGTGGGGTAGATTCAGAAGATTTTCTCATGTCTTGCCTTGGGATAGTCCTAAGTCGAGGGTCAACAACTTGGTTTCCTTTGCTTTTCTCTTTAGCCAGTCTTGGGTCAGTAGGAGTGCTGAGCTCTGTGGAAGGCTGTTGCTGATTCCTGAAAGTTTCTGTTTGTTTCTGTAATGTTTTCAGGATTGACTTCACACTGCTTCCTTCTTCCTCTTCACTACTGGAATACCAGTTAACAGTATCATCTAAATACAGACAAAAACTTACTGTAAAGAATGAAGCATTCATATTTGACCTTAATTAAGATAATTAAAAAAAACACTTAAAATTTCTGGAATTAGTGCAGTCTAACTTCAAGAAAATGCATCATAGAAATGCCAGAGTTTCAACACTGGAATAAAATTAGATATGGAATGACAATGATCAAATTAGTCATTGTGCCCTATTAAGAAAGAGGTATGATATTAGAGTATGTGTAAAGTCCTTCCATTCAGGAAGAAGTCAGGACCTTTCATTCGGACTGGCCAAAAGTGTATGTAGTATGATAGAGTGGGGGAAAAAGAGAAAATACTCTTGGAAAAGAATACTAAAATGTTTTGGATCTCTTTAATTCAAGTAATACTTAGGCTTCATAGCTCTGGATTTATCAAGATAACGAGGATGAAATATTTTTTTTTAAAAATCTGGAGAAAGGAAAAAAAAAAGAAAAAAAATTCTGGAAAGAAAACAAAACACTAACAGTACTGGTTAAGGAAGCAATGGGAACCAAGCAAATGAGGGATGATGTAGAGATTTGTCATTTATAGCTTATTATATTTTTAGATGTTTGACATATGTGAATATATTAGCTATTTAAACATTTAAAAGTAAAAATAACAAAACTGACATCCTGAAATTTATATACTTTAACTTTATGGGAACACTTTGGGCCTTAATCTTAAAAAAAAAGATTCTCTTTAAAAAAAAAATTGGACCCACAAAAGGAAATGCTATTTTATTCTCTCATATCAATATATATATATATATTAAAAGATTTTATTTATTTATTTGACAGAGAGAGAGACAGCCAGCGAGAGAGGGAACACAAGCAGGGGGAGTGGGAGAGGAAGAAGCAGGCTCCCAGCGGAGGAGCCTGATGTGGGGCTCGATCCCAGAACGCTGGGATCATGCCCTGAGCCAAAGGCAAACGCTTAACAGCTGAGCCACCCAGGTGCCCCCATATCAATATATTTCATAAGCAATCTTAAATCCTTTTTGGAATGAGAATGAATATAGAACAGAAGGAAAACATACCAGTAGAGATAGGCCAATGGAAAGGAGATATTAGATAAGAAATGACAGTTAAAAGCTTTGTATCAGCTTTTTATCAAAGGATAGATTAAAACTATAAGGGCATTAAAATTAATAAAAATGAACACAAACATACAAAAAAACCCCCTAGCTGTTCACTACTAGGTATTTACCCCAAAGATACAAATGTAGTGATCCAAAGGGGCACCTGCACCCCAATGTTTATAGCAGCAGTGTCCACAATAGCCAAACTGTGGAAAGAGCCCAGATGTCCACTGACAGATGAATGGATAAAGAAGATAATGGTATATATGTGTGTGTGTATACACACACACACACACACACACACATATATATATATACATACATACATACACATACACATACACACCAAGGAATTTTACTCAGCCATCAAAAAGAATGAAATCTTACCATTTGCAATGACATGGATGGAACTATAGGGTATGCTAAGTGAAATAAGTCAGAGAAAGACAATGATCATATGATCTCACTCATACGTGGAATTTAAGAAACGAAACAGAGGAGCATAGGGGAAGGGAGGGAAAAATAAAACAAGATGAAATCAGAGGGGGAGACAAACCATAAGAGACTCTTAATCGTAGGAAACAAACTGAGGGCTGCCAGAGGGGAGGGGAGTTGGGGGATGGGATAACTGGGTAACGGGCATTAAGGAGGGCACATGATATAATGAGCACTGGGTATTACATACAACTGATGAATCACCGAACTTTACCTCTGAAACTAGTAATACACTATACGTTAATTGAATTTAATTTTTTCTGGACACAGAGAAAAAACCTTCATAAAACATCACCAATTATATTATTATAGTACAAAATTTTATATCCAGAAAAATTGTAATTTTCTTGTTTATGAAAACGTAAATCTTTGCAAGACTTTATAGAAAGATTATCATTAAAATTGTTTTTTCTTAAAATTAAGTTTTAGCACTTTAAGGAACAAACATAAATTGTACAGGAAATTAACTTATTGGGAATCCTTCTTTTCCCTGTGATGTTAAATAAATGAAGGGTTAATGCTACCTTCTTTGAAAAGGTAACAGATAATGTTTATATCATAACTTGTAGCTATCTAATGTTATCTAGTTTTACAAATTTATAAATTTTATGCTTAAGAGTGGGCAAACGGGCACCTGGCTGCCTTAGTTGGTGAAGCATGAGACTCTTGGTCTTGGAGTCATGGATTTGAGCCCCATGTTGGCCGTGCAATTTACTTAATAAAAAATATATATACATAAAAGAGAATGGGCAAACATACTAATTTTGTAATTTGTAAGAAGAACTGGATGCATTAAGCTTTCTCTCCTTAACTGAATTAACTAATTGCTGTATACTTATCAATATCAAAAACACTAAGGTAAACTTGAGGTTTCCACATTATCTTTTATATTAAAAATAATATTCCTTCATAATATAGTAGAATCTTAAGTATACAGCCTATGCCCATAAAAACTTCTCTAATACCTGAAGCATTTTAAACTTGGGCTAGAAGTCAAAATTCCTGAACTGGAAGATGTCAGTTCCTGTTCTATTTCCTTCTTCCATATAAAGGGCTTCAGCCAGGCCTCGCACTATAGCTTCAGATCTACTCACTGCTTCAGGTTAAACTCTTCGCAATTAATTACTAAAGCATTAATGGCACTGGAAACCACAATCAATTCCAAGCAGACAGGAGCTACAAGGTAAACCGGAAATAGAACAGAGTTCAGAGGAACTCATTTTTCAAATTTTAACCTATTCAAGAGCATTTTAGGAACTGAGTAATCCAAAGTAAGATGCTATCATCATAACACCTGACACACCTTCTTCCTTGCTTGGTGCCCTCTGAGGTTGGGTGCTGCTTGGTTCATCTTCTTCTTGGTACTTCTGAGTAAGTCTGAGAAAAAGAGCTCTCTGCACTGCAGGGAGGAGGCCCGGTGCAGGCAGGGAGCTGTGGCCTGTCGTGTTGCTGCTGCCATCAGATCCACTCCCACGGTTAGGGGAGTCTTGAACAATGGGAGCCTGATGCTGGGCAAAGTCAACATGCCACATCCCATCTATACACATAACACAGGAAGACACAGACACCGATTTAGCACAGAACTCCACTAGAGAGTACCACGGTCAGTTATAAGAAACTGAAGCTTTAATAATAACTACATTCAATTATCAAATTATTATGTGATTGTAAATATTTTTTAAAGATTTTATTTTATTGGGGAAGCTGGGTGGCTCAGTCGTTAAGCGTCTGCCTTCAGCTCAGGTCACGATCCCAGGGTCCTGGGATCGAGCCCCGCATCGGGCTCCCTGCTGGGTGGGAAGCCTGCTTCTTCCTCTCCCACTCCCCCTGCTTGTGTTCCCTTTCTCACTGTGTCTCTCCCTCTGTCACATAAATAAATAAAATCTTAAAAAAAAAAGATTTTATTTTATTTATTTTAGAGAGAGTGAGCATGGAAGGGAAAGGCAGAGGCAAGCAGACTCCATGCTGAGCGTGGAGCTAGATGCGGGGCTTGATCTCATGACCCGGAGATCATGACCTGAGCTGAAACCAAGATGTGGATGCTTAACCGAGCCACCCAGGTGCCCAATTGTAAATATTTTTTTTTAAAACTATCTAAAGTTCTGGTGTAGCAAATGTTTGGCTAAATTTAAAATCTATCTTATGGCTTAAATTTCATTACATTTTACTAAGCTTTATTAAAAACATACATTCTTACCATTTTTTTAACAAAAAATAGAGAACTCCAAAGATTTTAAGTTAAAAATGAGTTATCTGAGGGGCGCCTGGGTGGCACAGCGGTTAAGCGTCTGCCTTCGGCTCAGGACGTGATCCCGGCATTCTGGGATCGAGCCCCACATCAGGCTCCTCTGCTATGAGCCTGCTTCTTCCTCTCCCACTCCCCCTGCTTGTGTTCCCTCTCTTGCTGGCTGTCTCTATCTCTGTCAAATAAATAAATAAAATCTTAAAAAAAAAAAAAAGAGTTATCTGAGAAGGTAAACTTACCACCAGGGTTATTGGGTGGCTGAAAATTATGTACAGCATGCTGTGAATAGTAATTATCATAAAATTCAGCTGGGTTTTGTAGGGACTCATAATCGGTATTGAGCTGCATTTCCCCAGTACTTTGCAGGTATGAGGAACCTGGAGAACAGTGGTTCTCTCTAGGTACTTTCATCATGTGTTCTGGAAAGCCCGAGCAATGGTAAGCACCACTCATGCTCGGTGGTGTCAAAGGTGCATCTGGCTGAATGAGCACTCCAGCTTGACCGTGAGGACCTAAAATTCCAGGTGGAGCAGGTGGCAAAGGTGGGCTGTGTGGCACTGCTGCGCAAGGATGATGTCCCGGGGAGCCCGGGTGCATCACAGGACTGCTGTGTCCCTGAGACATATTAGGTCCAGGACCTGGACTTGATCCAGAACTGTAAATATGTTGAGGATGTGGGCTGCTTTCCTGAAACTGTGGTCCTGGTGGTGAGGCACTGTTATAAAATGCTGGTGGCCTGTAGACAGAAAGAATAATATTTCTTAGTTCAAAGAAAAGAGGCAAACAAGAATGTTAATATTTTTAAATATGTATTGGTTACATGTTTTTTCCCACTATCAGAACGTGTTTTTAAGAAGCCCTTTATTCTACATTATCTCCAAATGAAAACACCAATATCTGCATCTTGCCTTCATTTTAGCCCACAGTCTTAATTGACACTATCAGCTATTCTAAACCTTACAGATATTTTGAAAAATACAGAAAAGTACAAAGATAAGAATCACCTCTAATCCTGCCACCCAAAGATACATTTTTTGATTTGTTCTCTCCTAGACTTTTTCTAGGCATACACAGACCTTTTTTTAAATATAACAAAATTAGGAATTACACTATATAAACATACAACTTCCCAATTTCTAATCGATTGCTGCTGGCATATAAAAAGACCTTTAGGTTTTGATTCTTCTTCTTTCTGGACATTTTATAATTTAATTACTATTTCTAATAGTTTTGTCAGTTGATTCCTTCAGGTTTACTGAGGGAAACCACTCAAATAATGAGCTGCCTCTCCATTGCTAATCTTTATATCTATTATATCTGTCTCTTTTTCCATTGGCTAGGATCTGATCTACAATATTAGCCAAACAGTGGACATACCTGTCTTCTTGACCTTAATAGAAATAATTTTAATGGTTCACATTAACTGTGACATTTCCTGTAGATTTCTTGTTCCTCATTTGGCTGAGATCTCATTGCTTTCCTGAGTGTTCAGGGTTAAAATAATCGACAATGGGACTTAAGGCCCAGGTGCACAGACCCTGGGAAAGGACAGCAGGACTGGAATGGTGTTGTTAGCAAATGCGAATCTGGATCCAGCTTACCCAAGGGTTTTCCTCTAACAGCCCAAGGAAATATTTCTCTAAAAGAATCAAATATTCTGGAGACATGCTAATGCCATTATTTGAAGACGTTATCAATGTCAAATGTAGCTTCATAACGAATTGGGAGAAATACCAACTCCATCCACCGGGCAGTGTCGTTCAGGGTTACTATGTGGAAAGGTTTCTGAAGCTGTTAAGGATTCCATAGAGAGAAGCACTGATGGCATGCAGCAGAGAGCAGAGACAAAGAGGAAGCAGGAAGAGCAATCGGGGTGAATGCCAGGTATCTGCTATCTCTACCTAAGTTTAATTATATGATTAACATGGAATTCAAGTTAGTTTCTTAATAAGAACTCTAAGGGGAAAAATGATGCCATTTTTGAAAATTTTAACTTACTTCTTCCCAATCTTATGTGCTAAATCAACAGTAGGTTTTACAACTATTTCAAAAAGAGATGGGATTTTCTTGAAATCATCAGAAAGATCTGTCTGAAAATCGTCCTCAGGATCAGAAAAGGGAAAATGCTCTGGTGGGGTTGGCAGAAGCCCAACTCCTGGAGGTGGTTTGGGAAGAGGAGTTATGCCCCGTTTTCTCAGTTCTTCTAATTCTCGTTCGTCTTCATTTGTGGCTTCTTCTTCCGTGTTCAACACCTAAGAATGATTGGCAAAGATTACTATTCCAAAACAAGCTTTCTTCCTTACATTTAAAAACTGTGAAGATGTCAATAAACCAGTTTTGTTATTAGAAAAATATCATTTTGAAGTTAAAATGGGTCAGAGAGAGCTAACTCATTTTTGATAATGAGGTTCAAAATGGTAAAGGATATTTCTCAAAGTACATTAGCTTTTTAAAGGCAGAACAAGGGTAAGAATGAAAGATTCTTAATTCCTAGTCCAATATGTCTGCTCTTCTAACACACTACATTCATAGATTAAAACATAAAATAACAAATCCTTGATTTCTCAGACTTTTATGAAATACGATTTACAAATCATGATTCAAGTCAAATGAATCCGTGGTGAGACCTAACAAATAATTGAAGTGCAAAAATATTACTTACTTTATCCAAAAGTTTCTTTGTCTCTTTAGTCAGATCATCATGTGAAAATTTACAATTGTCTCCTTGGTAACATTTTGCTCCACTATGATAGAACTTACATGGAAATTCATGTAAATAAAAATATTAAGGAATAGACCAAGTGAAATCAAACTCTAATATTTTTAAACCCAAAAACATAACTGTGCTGAGTCAATAAGACTGTATTACTATATATTGTACTGAATTTTTTACAATCATGTCAGAGTAGACAATTTAATTTTTAAGATGAAATATTTCAATTATGCAGCAAAACAGTCAAAGATTTTAATCTTCCTCACTATATTAAGCTAGAAAATTTTTTAAAGAAAAAATATAATTGTTACAGCAAATACTATAGTATGTCAATTATGTAAGTTCTGTTACTTTACACAATAAAAATTGTAGACAGAGCAAATAAATTTTGTAGCAAGAGCTTCTATCTATGAAGAAAACAAAAGGGCTCAATAGGTCATGTTAAAGTCAAATATCCCAACATGAAAACTACAAGCTAAGCTATCTTGTGATTTTGGAAACAAATTTTAAACTTCTAAAGAAAATATTAAATTCAGAAGTTTATTGAAAATTATGCCATTTTCAGGTGGTTTACATTCAGGGAATTCCTGAGGGGTTTTAGAAAATTTATTACTGTAATCAGCACTTTGACAGGATCAAGAGAAAAAAATATGACCATAGAAGATTCTATTTTAAATTTAAAACCAAAGTAGGTTTTCTAGAGATTTTGAAAAACCTCAGTAATGTTTTACAACCTCAATATTTTGGTTAACATCTTTTTAATAAAGGATATTGTGCATATAAATGCAGTTCTCTCCTTTGGTACAATATCCTTGTAAATAAAATTTGCAGATCTCCTTTCTCTTCTCCAGCTCTGCATCATGATCAAATTTACACTGATCTCCCTGTCACAAAAGAAAAAAAGAAAGAGAAAAAAAAGAAACAATTGAGTATTCTCTATGGTGTGTCATGGTGGAACTATGGCCATATCTTCAGTGTTTAAATAATGATCTACTAATAATTCAAACCACCCCCTTGGAAGTCTTGCCCAAGACAGCGGATGTGGCTATGTACAGGGGCAGCGCAGTGAGCATGGCCCCAGCAGCTGCTGCCTAGATTACACCAGCACTCACCATTTCTAGCTGAGCTACTGTGGGCACTTATTTGACCTCCCGGTCTGGCCGTGTTTAAAATGGGGATAATAACAGTAACTACTTAATAGGCTTGCTGTAAAGATTAAAACATTTAATATTGTAATCCACTTTGAACAGTACTTGCCACACAGTCAGCGTTATGTGTTTGTTAAAAAAATCTGATTTCAACAAATTATATTACTGTCCCAGAATATAATTAAATGAGCTCTGATATACAGTATTTCCATAGATACACTTTGAGGATACACTTTGAAGAACCAGCTTTATTATTTATGAAGATATAAAGATACACTTTGAAGAACCAGCTTTATTATTACAACTGTATGAGAAATGAAAAAAACTAACCACCCCCTCAAAAGACTCTACATTTTAAAGACTATTTTGGAAGTTAAAATGATTTATGATAGCCCCCCCGAAAATTTACCTTAATACATCTCCCTTCCAGAAAGTATTTACAGATTTGTTTTCCTTTGTGTTCCACTGTGTGCTGATTAATGAATTCCTGAGTCATAACCTTCCATTTTTTCCCTGGTTTACTATACTGTAAGAAAGAAAAATTAATTTGAATACAACATATGAAATATTAAATATGTACTAAAATGGATAGTCAAATGGATTGGGAAAGCAGTACAAATTACTATTTAAAGTGGTCAAGAGGGGACATTCAGATGCTATTCATTTATTTAGAGAGATAGGCTTATAATACACTGCTCATTGCTACTAGTGGTCGCAAAGAACCCTATTTCTATTTTAAAGAGGATGTACAACTACTTTTTAAAAATAAAATTATGAAAAGCTTGAAAATTAACAATAATATTCTGTTGGCAAAGATGTTAAATGTGCATTCTTGTGATTGTTGATAGCTATGTTATAAAAGATTTACGATATCCATACTGTTTAACAAAAAATTTGTACTTTTCAGAAGTATTCTGAAGGAATTATCAGGGAGGCACACACACATTTATTCACAAAAATAACTACTGCAGAATTACTTTACATGATAAAACGACAGACAGACACCTAGAACTACTCCACACATCCCAAACAATGAGACCAGTCAAATACATTATGATGCCGATCAGTGGTAGATTAGTATGTAATCAATACAAACGGATGAGATGGAAAGACAATTTAGGGATATAAGAAAATGTTTACTAAGTAGAAAATTGATCTGAATTTTATAATAATAAAGACAAAGAGAAAAGACTAAAAGAATATACGCCCATGTTTAAGAGTGTATGTCTCTAGATGGATCTCCCCCAAAATAGAGATTTTTTGCATGTGTGGTTATTCCGTACTTCCTTTGGGGAAAAAAAAAAGGGAGGATGTATTTCCTTTAACTTTTAAAGAATAACAAAAAGAAGTATATGGTAGAAAATCTCACAGCCCTACCTGTTTTCCTTCCTTTCTCCTTAGACCCCTATCCAACTTTTGCTGAGTACTAGAAGATTGAGTAAGAAGCGAATGACGCTTAGCCATGCTCAGGACTTACATTCGTAAGTTCTATAAAACAGCACTGCTTTTCAAAAACCTGGTATGCACCATGCTTTGTATACAGCAGGAGCTCACAATAACTATTTGCTTTTCTAATTTGATTTGTTTCCCTTCCTTCAATTTGCTAGGAGATGGAGAACAAAACACAACCTACTGAAAATAGGAAACTGCCTCACAGTAAACACCGGAGGCAAGAGATGGCTACTCTTAAATCTGATCCTCAGTGCTTGCGTTTGAAATACACATTTTACTGCAAGAATTCTGAGAAAAAAGGTACAAAAATACCAAGAAAACAGATAATCCTATAAGTTCTTTTTAAAAATATAAGTATACGGAATTGCCCCAGGAAAAACGCAGTGAAATTGCTTATACTATTCTCTGATAGGATCCTTTAAAATGTCTTAAATTTATGTGAGTTTGACTCACAAATATTTTCTATTTCCAGGCTCATTTAGAACAAGTAGATATAAATGACCAGCTCACATATGCCTTCTGTACAAAGAATGATGGCTATAATAAAATAGGAAGCCAAGGAGAATGCATTATACAAAATCAACAGGCCAACTTGAAGAATGTAACTGAAATTAAAAAGTAAAATATTAGGTAATCACCAGAAAAACCCAAAACCACTCTGAAAAATACACCAAGTTGTACCTTTATTTCATCAGTAACTCATTCTATGTTACTTTCTAATGATGTGCCTCATTGTTTTAATAGAGGATAGCGGGTTTTTCTGATTTGTTTTTTAGTTTAGTTTAGTTTAAATGAGTAGAAAGTATATCAGTATCCATAACCATGAGAAACTTAATTATAATCAAGATACTCTAGAAAATCTAAAGCAACTTTAACAAAATTTTAGGACAAAATAACATGCCTAGAAGATCTGATCTTTTAAGTCTAAGCCTATAGAAGCAAATGTCCTCTATCTTTAAGATCTCTTGTAATATAAGAGTTGGAAGAACCACAGAAGTCATTTATAAAGTTCATCACCCTCACTAGACAAATGTGAAAAGTGAAGATTAGAGAAATTAGTGACTTGCCAAGAGTCATATGGCGAGTCAGGGTAGAACTCTTTGCACTGTATCACACTACCTCTAAGAAAACACTTCAATTCAAGAAAGAGGGAGGAAAAAAAAAGAGGGAGAGAAAGGAAAGATGGAGAGAGGGAAAACTAAACTACCTACTTGGTTATTTTAAAATGTATTTACTCTAGAAGATGTATTATATTGGCATAAGGAACAAGAGCATAAAATATTTTTAAAAATATATAAGGAAGAGGGAATGAAAAGATCTGCCAGCAAAATAGTATGTATTTATACAGAAAATGTAGCAGCTGTTACAAATACAAAAAAAATTAAGCAGTTTAATGGCCGATAGAATAAATAAGTCCTTCAAATCTATCAAAAATTTGCTTGTCCTATGACCACCCTTGAGTGTTCAAGACAGTTCTTGTGGACATACAAGTATCTGTGAATTTATCTGGCTTTTGGAGGATCTCACACTCCCTGGAAAGGATGGAAATGGATCTATGTTGGCCACTCTGGCATGTTCACTCTAACCTGGATAGGTTTCCCCCAGACCACTCCCGAATATGAGCTACTTGCTTGGGCTCTGGCACTCTCCTGGTTGTTTCTGGAATCATAACAAGAAATCTCTCTTGACAGCCAATAAACTGACACAGTTGATAACATTTTAATCTTAATAAACAAAAGGAAAAATATTCTAAATCTGATGAACGCAAAAGAAATAATTTATTCTGATTTTCTACAACATGATGAGGAATCTTTTAGTTGCAATCCAGATCTGTAAACATGTTAGTGCTTGAAGATCTCCTTAGAGTTAATTTAATACCATACTTTCATTTTACAAATTAAGCAAACCGAAGCTCAGAGATAGGTAGTAACTTGTTCAAAGCCACACTTTCTTGGAAGCTAATTTTTTTTCCAAGCATAGTGTGTACCTATTGGATATAGGAGAAAGCTTACTTTCAGACAGCATTCATATTAACTTGGTCTATGGAAAGCAGCACATTCTAGAGGAGTGTAGGAAAATGAACAGGCAGGTTACAATCACTCAGAAATTCTAAGCTTGTTTCCATAGCTGCTATTGAGTGGAACAGTGAGTGGCTCAATGAATGTTAATAAATTGGGAAGGGGTGGGGGGGGGATGTTCCGGGTCAAGTAAAATATGAAAACAATGGATTGAACAAAGTAAAACAGACTTTTTATACCTAAGTTGCAAGAAGTCTTTAATACATTAATATCAACTGAGAATCCCCAAGAGTAGACTGGAATGTGCTGGGTTTCACAAATTTATTTGGGCCTGAACTTCTTTTTTTAGGTCATACTTATTAACATCTCCCTAAACAGTATACTAACTAAGGAGTACATATTAAGAAATCTTTGCCCCTTATCTTTAAACCCAGACATGAGAAAACCAAGCATTTTCAAATTACAATATATTGCTATCCCTTTGCTCTCACTCAAGGTTGTAGCTTTTAATAACCTACCCTTGCTCTATATAATTCAATCAATCTTACTGGAACAGTGGCAGAAAACTGGATTTGGACCACTTTAATCCCAAGAGTGGCAACAAGGCTGCAATGTACATGTTCAAAATTCAATTAACATATATTTATTCAATATCTACTATACACAAGGTACACAAGTTCATCTTTCCAACCATTTATATTGCCTTTTCTTCTCTTTCAATGCTTTCAGTTCTAATAAGTTCATTTACTACTATAGTATGTCCCTTATTAGTGATGCTTCATATTGAGCTACTAGCATTACACTGCCCTTTGCATCTGGGGAAGATGACTCCTAGGAACAAAAAGTACAACAGAGAACTACTAGAGTCACATTTCTGCTTTCTGACATACCACTTTTATTTTGAGGTGCTTTCGAACACATTAATTTTATTTCAAGGTCACCTAAATTTGCATCTCTATACAGTTTCTTGACTAATTAAAACAATTCTTTTAATTTTTTTTTTAGAATCTATTTATACTCTTTTGATCTTAGCTGGAAAATTTTCATTTACTAGGAAAGTAGCATTAAAATCACGATGCCTTCTCTGCGGCCAAACAGGTTAAAAGATGGAAAAGCTCTCCTCATTATCTATAAATTCTCAGTACCTCTTGATAGTCATCCATTCCTGAAAAAATATTAGGCCCTTTATTGGTTCTTCCCCCACGGTCTTTGCGTTTGATTTTCTTCGGCAAACCACGTCCACGACCAACATTAAAACTTTTAACCCTCTGTTCAATACCTAAAAGAGTTAAAATGTACTTCAAATATCATAGAAAAACAACACACCCCTCAATCTATTAGTTTATAGGGAACAGCATATTTCAAATAGTCTATAATATACAGTGCATTCTTTTTCTTCCTTTCTAGAGTCAATGAAAAAAATTAATTATAGCTTTACATTTTACTTTCCAGGTAGTGCTTCTCATTCTTTTTTTTTTTTTTTTTTTTTTAAGGGCTATTGGGAGGGCAGGGCACAAGAATACACATGGCTACAGAAGTCAAAGCTAGTTTTGTTCTTTTCAATTTTCCTCAGAATAAGAAATAACAATCCTTTCTGTTTTTAAGAGAATTAAATATTATATTCATCCTTAAGGAAGACATTGTAGGTATTAGTGGTTAATTTGACCAAACTGAGTTTCTAGTGATAATTCTGAGTAGGTATCACATGTATTTTCAAGTAAAATTTATACCTGTCTTTTACTTTTAAAAAACTTGGCATTTAAAAGTATCTGCAATTGCAAAAATTATGTATTAGGATAGTAAGTTACTATACAGAGTCATTTCTCATTTTACCAAAGTCACATTCAACTAATACATTTTCTTACATATTAAGTGATCTTAAATCTACAAAACAGCAGATAAATATATGAAAAAATGTTTTACTTTATTAAAAGAAATCAGAGAAATTAAAAATTTTAAAATAACATATCAATTTTTACCTCAAAGAATAGTATTGGTAGGGATTTGGAGAAATTGGCATTTCCACATACTGGTGGGGTGTTATAAATTGGTCTACCAACTTTTTGGAAATCAACCTGGTATGTGGATCAAAAATCTTCAAATGTGTGGCTATATCTTTTAATTCTGCATTTCAGAATTTATTCTTGAGAAAAAAATACTGTGAAGATGTTCTTTGACACAGGTATAAATACACAGGGTTAATCACAGAATTAAAAGAAAAAACTGGGTGCAACTTAAATCTCAAGTGATTACACAAACCTAAGAATCTGTTGACAAATTATGGTATATCTATTTAATTGAATACAATGTTGGCATTAAAAGCTACTCATTAACATAAGAATGACTGAGATACAATTCATAGTTAAGGGAAAAAACAAGTTAAACAGTACGCATAGTTCTTTGCTAAAAATAATTGTCAGAAAAATTCTGGAAGAATGTACACCAAAACTATTTATAGTAATTATTTCTGCGTGTAAGGATCCAAATTACTTTTGTTTTATCTTTGATCTTTGTTGGGTTATTGTTTCCACACATAGAAAAAGTTTTCTGCATTTGACCATATATTACTTTCATAACTAAGGGGGGAAAATGAATACCAAAAATAAAAGAATACTCAATTCTTTAACAGAACAAACAGGAAGAGCTTGAAAGGGAAAACCCCAGGTGGGAATGGATGAGCAAAACCTCTCTATGTTCCCTTATTCCCCAAGTGGAATGATTCCTGACACCACTATGTCTAGACTTCAGGAACAAACTTACTAATTACAATAGCATATGCACAGACAAATGCCTTTCCTTTTTAGGTCAGCAAAGCCTGGGTTCATATTTTTCAAAGGAATTTTGCTAAGAAATCAAGAAAAAAATAAAGTCACAAAAATAATCACATTTGCTCATAACTGATTCCTTTTTTCAACAATATAGAAAGTATAGCAACATTGGGTTTGGGGCTAATTTCTTCATCTCAGCCTCATCTTGCTCCAGTTTTCTTGAAGCAGACATTGAGGGGACAATTCATAAGGTTGATTTGACTTTTATGTGACCCACAGTTTCTATGGCAACTTGCCCTGGCCTCTCCAGGGATCATGTGCCTCGATACAGCAGATGAAGTGATGATCACTCCAGAAATTTCTTTAGTTTATGTTTTTATTTCCAATCTTGAAGGATACCCATAATCCTAAATATAAGTACATTTGCACAGCAAAGATGATCACCATCTTTTAAAGTCTAATAAAAGAATAACTCCTCAGAATTCTGTCTTTACATGTCTAAAATATAAAGCAATGCATAGAGTAACAGAAACAACTGAAAAAGGTAAGCCATTTTTTCAGTATACTGATATCATTATACAAGGAAAGGGAAAAAACATAATGGGAAAGTTGTTTTACATTTTTATATGCTTTAAAAATATTAACATATCTTTCTAATTCAAATATTAAGATACCATGGAGACTGAAATATTTGCAGTCTCAAAGTCTATAAAATAAATATATATATTTATATAAATATATATATATTTATATAAAAATATATTTGTTCTCAAAGTCTATAAAATAAAAACAAATTCAGGAACCATGGGAATAAGCTGATCTTGAGAAAGGACTGAGAAATTTAGGTTGTTACTCCATAGCTACCTGTTGTAATAAGGTTCTCATACTCAAAGACAGACTGACAATTTCACACTTACCTTGCTGAACTTTCATTCTTTGTTTTTTCCCTGGTTCTTTAGAAAATGATGATCCTAAAGCAGTAGTTGAAGTTTCTTTAGCTTGTCTGTATTGTTTCAGCTGACTGGCAAAATCTTCCTCTGTTTCCTGACTGTAGGTACCGAAGTTGTCATCACTGTACGTACTGTACTCATCATATTCTTTACTTTTAAATTTTTTGTTATGTTGACTCTTCTTTGATGTCATGTAGCTTCCTGATAAATGTCCATGCTAAGTGAAAATGGACAATTGTTATCAGGATTTTTCAGTTAAATAGATGAATTGATAGTAACACAGGACATCCTTTTTCCCTCAGAAATTTAGAGAAAGAAGGGGAAAAGATAGTTGTAGTTCTGACTCTTGGTTAGTACTTATCTATGACAGTATTTTAAACTAAGTTCAAAAAGCTAAGTGCTACTCTGGTATTTATTAAACATTATAAAGTTCATAGATCTTGCTGGTGAGTGTGTTTTGTTCAGTTTTTGTTTTCCATCTCCCATGTCTCAATATTTGTACACAAAAGTATACTTAAAAATCCACACCATTATACATGTATTCCTTTTCCAAAAACTTTAAAGTATTTTTGAAAATATGGAAAATATAGTAAAATAGTTTGAGGTGGAAGAAAATATATATTCTCCTAATACTGTCCCAAATGACAAGTTTAAGCATATTATACTTAATAAAAAAAATGTGTGGAAATTTCAGAAAAAGGAAATGTTTATATCTGAGGTCTAACAAGGATTTCCCTAAAAGTTAAAAACATCTAGTGAAAAAATTGCTCATTAGGAAATACTTATAATATACATTATTAATTTTATTAATAATTTATTTTACTAAAGCATATGAAAACTAAGAATAGACTTTAGTCCTACAATTTTTTTTAAAGCAGCATGAAGCCTAATGCGGGGCTTGAACTTACAATCCTGAGGTCAAGACCCGGACACTTAACCAACTGAGACACCCAGGCACCCCTAGTCCTACAATTTTATTTAATGATAGTATTCAATTCTATCTCTAGTCACTAAAATATTTATATTAGTTCAGTCATCTCTTCTGTCAATTGTTTTTAAAAGAAAGGAAGAAAAAATGCACCTAATTACAATTTGAAAATCTAGAAAAACCCAGACCATGATTCATCTTTAGCTTAGTACATTTTAAATACAATATAAAAATACTGTCTGCCGTGGTAGATTACCAACATGAGACTATGTGTTTTTAATAAATTGCAGGGAAATGTTAGGATCTTTTCTGAAATTATAAAACAGAGAAAAAAGTACTTAACTAAATATATCAAGAAAATCAGTTAGCTCATCAATTTTAAATTTTAAAGACATTGTATTAGATTTCTGACTTGTTTTAAGCAGTGTTTTAGAGATTTTTTTTTTGTTGTTTGTTTTTTCTAAAATCAACTGTTCTCATCTAGCACTTCAGAAATTCAGAAGGGGATTTATAATTGTAGGCAAAAGGCAGTGTTTCTGACATTTTTAATAAAAACACTATGAAAATAAAATAAAAGGTAATTGCTTAGACTAAGGCGAAGATTGATTAATTAGCTGGATGGTACCAACTTTTCTTTTTATTAAAAAATGTGATTCCAGGGGCGCCTGGGTGGCTCAGTCTGTTAAACGTCTGTCTTCAGCCCAGTCATAATCCTGGAGTCCTCGGATCAAGTCCCTCATCACGCTCCCTGCTCAGTAGGGAGCCTGCTTCTCCCTCTCCCTCTGCCTGCTGCTTCCCCTGCATGTGCTCTTTCTCTCTCAAATAAATAAATAAAATCTTTTAAAAAAAATGTGATTCCATGATACACTAGACCAGATGGATTTAATAGATATACTCAGAACATTCCATCCTAAAACAGAATACACATTCTTTTCAAGTGCACATGGTACACTCTCCAGAATAGATCACATATTAGATCACAAAACAAGTCTCAACAAATTAAAAAAGATTGAAGTTATACCATGCATCTCTTCTGACCACAACACAATGAAACTAGAAATTAATCACAAGAAAAAAATCTGGAAAGAGCACAAATACATGGAGGTTAAGTAACGTGCTACTAAACAATGAGTGGGTCAATGAAGAAATCAAAGAAGAAATTAAAAAAATACATGGAGACAAGTGAAAATAAAAACACAACAGTCCAAAATCTTTGGGATGCAGCAAAAGCAGTTCTAAAAGGGAAATTTAAAGCAATACAAGCCTACCTCAAGAAGAAAAAAAATCTCAATAACCTAACCTTATACCTAAAGGAGTCAGAAAAAGAACAAACAAAACCAAAAATCAGCAGAAGGAAGGAAATAATAAAGATTAGAGGAGAAATAAATGATATGGGAAACTAAAAAAGCAATAGAACAGATCAATGAAACCAGGAACTGGTTCTTTGAAAAGACAACAAAATTGACTAAATCTCTAGTCAAACTCATAAAAAAAAAAAAAAAAGAGGACTCAAACAAAATCAGAAACAAAAGAGGCGAAATAACAACCAATACCACAGAAACACAACAGACTGTAAGAGAATATTATGAAAAATATGCCAATAACTGGACAACCTAGAAGAAATGGATAAACTCCCAGAAACACAAACCTACCAAAACCGATCAGGAAGAAATAGAAAATTTGAACAGACTGATTACTAGCAATGAAATTGATTCAGTAATCAAAAAACTCCCAAAAACAAAAGCTCAGGACCCAAATGGTTTCACAGGTGAATTCTACCAAACATTTAAAGAAGAGTTAATACCTATTCTCCTCCAACTTTTCCAAAAAATAGGAGAGGAAGAAAAACTTGCAAATTCATTCTATGAGGCCAGCATTACCCTGATTCCAAAATCAGATAAAGACACCACCAAAACAGAAAACTATAGGCCAATATCTCTGATTAACATATATGCAAAAATCCTCAACAAAATATTAGCAAACCAAATCCAACAATACATTAAAAATATCATTCATGATGTTCAAGTGGGATTTATTCTTAGGCTGCAAAGGTGGTTCAATATTCACAAATCAATCAATGCGATACATCACATCAATAAGAGAAAGGATAAAAACCATATGATCATTTCAATAGTTAAAGAAAAAACATTTAACAGAGTATAACATCCATTTGTGATAAAAATCCTCAGCAAAGGGGTGCCTGGGTGGCGCAGTTGTTAAGCGTCTGCCTTCAGCTCAGGGCAGCGTTCTGGGATCGAGCCTCACATCAGGCTCCTCTGCTGGGAGCCTGCTTCTTCCTCTCCCACTCCCCCTGCTTGTGTTCCCTCTCTTGCTGGCTGTCTCTGTCAAATAAATAAATAAAATCTTAAAAAAAAAAAATCCTCAGCAAAGTAGGTTTAGAAGGAACATACCTCAACATAATAAAGGCCTTATATGAAAAACCCATAGCTAACATCATACTCTATGGGGAAAAACTGAGAGCTTCCCCCTAAGGTCAGGATCAAGACAAGGATGTCAACTCTCACCTCTTTTATTCAACATAGTACTGGAAGTCCTAGCCACAGCAATCAGACAAGAGAAAGGAATAAAAGGCATCCAAATTGGTTAAGGAAGAAGTAAAATTTTCACCATTTGCAGATGACATGATACTATACAGAGAAAGCCCTAATGACTCCACAAAAAACTACTAGAATTGATAAATGTATTCAGTAAGGTCACAGAGCCTACAAAATCAGTATACAGAAATTTGCTGGATTTTTATACACTAATAATGAAGCAGCAGAAAGAGAAATTAAGAAAACAATCCCATTTACAGTTGCACCAAAAATAATAAAATACCTAGGAATAAACTTAACCAAAGAGGTGAAAATCTGTACTATGAAAACTATAAAACATTGATGAAAGAAATGGAAGAGGAGGGGTGCCTGGGTGACTCAGATGGTTAAGGGTCTGCCTTGGGCTCAGGTCATGATCCCAGCATTCTGGGATCAACCCTACATTGGGCTCTCTGCTCAGCAAGGAGTCAGTTTTCCCCTCTCCTCCCACTCATGCTTGTACTCTCTTTCTCTCTCTTTCCCTCTCTGAAATATATAAATAAAATCTTAAAAAAAAAATTGAAGATGACACAAACAAATGGAAAGACATTCCATGCTCATAGACTGGAAGAACAAATATTGTTAAAATGTCTATACTACCCAAAGCAATCTACAGATTTAATGCAATCCCTATCAAAATACCAACAGCATTTTTTACAGAACTAGAATAAACAATCCTAAAATTTGTATGGACCCACAAAAGACTTCGAATGGGCCAAAACAATCTTGAAAAAGAAAAACAAAACTGGAGGTATCACAATTCCAGACTTCAAGTTATATTACAAAGCTGCAGTAATCAAAACAGTATGGTACTAGCACAAAAACAGACACATAGATCAATGGGACAGAATAGAAAGCCCAGAAATAGCCCCACAATTATATGGTCAATCAATCTTTGACAAAGGAGGCAAGAATATGTAATGGGAAAAAGACAGTCTCAGGGCACCTGGGTGGCTCAGTCAGTTAAGTGTCTGCCTTTGACTCGGGTCATGATCCCAGGGTCCTCGGATCGAGCCCCATGTTGGGGCTCCCTGCTCAGTGTGGAGTCTACTTCTCCCTCTCCCTCTACCCTCCTCCCCCACTGTGTTCTCTCCTGCTTATTCTGCTTTTTCTCTCTCTCAAATAAATAAATAAATAAATAAATAAATAATCTTTTTAAAAGAGAAAAAAGAAAAAGTCTTTTCAACAAATGGTGTTGGGAAAATTGGACAGATACATGCAAAAGAATGAAATTGTACCACTTTCTTACACCATACACAAAAACAAACTCAAAACGGATTAAGGACCTAAATGTGAGACCTGAAACCATAAAAATCCTAGAAGAGGCCACAGGTAGTAATTTCCCCAACATTGGCTGTACATCTTTCTAGATGTGTCTCTTGAGACAGGGGAAACAAAAGCAAAAATAAACTATTGGGACTACCTCAAAATAAAAAGCTTCTGCTCAGCAAAGGAAACAACTAGCAAAACTAAAAGCCAATCTACTGAATGGGAGAATATATCTGCAAATGACATATTTGATAAAGGGTCAGCATCCAAAATATGTAAAGAACTTAATCAACTCAACACCAAAAAACAAATAATCCCCAAAAATGTGATTCTATTAATGCTTCAAGGATATATTTCAATAATCTAGGACTAAAGAGCACTCTTTAATGAGTATGAACTTTTCTCTGCAGATTAGATGCTTGTTATAACTTTTAATTCTTTTTTTTTTTTTTAAGCAGACTCCATGCCCAGCATAGAGCCCAATGGGGGGCTTAAATTCACAACCCTGAGGATCAAGATCTGAGCTAAGATTAAGAGTCGGATGCTTAACTGACTGAAACACCCATACACCCCCAAAACTTTTAATTCTTTTTTTTTTAAAGATTTTATTTATTTATTTGACAGAGAGAGAGAGAGCATAAGCAGGCAGAGCGGCAGGCAGAAGGAGAGGGAGAAGCGGGCTCCCAGCCAAGCAGAGAGCCCAACGAAGGGCTCGATCACAGGATCCCGGATCATGACCTGAGCCGAAGGCAGACGCTTAACCAATTGAGTCACCCAGGTGCCCCCAAACCTTTTAATTCTTAATAATTTAATTCTCTGATTTTTCATAGCTTTTACAAAAATAATCTCCATATTCCTACTTTTTAAAATAGAATTACCCCTAAACTTTCTATTTATTCCCCTAGCTAGTTTTCCTAACTGCGGATATTCCTAATAGCCCCCTAATGATGCAAACCTCCCCTCCTCCCAGGGCTCCTTCTGCAGTCAGAGACTCTAATATTTGGGTCTGGGCATCACCCATGCAGTGCTAGTTTCACGAAGCACTAAATGGATGACATTACAGGAGCAGCCCCAGTTTTCTAGGAGAATATCTCATGCTTCACATGTCCATCATTTGGAATGAACAAAATGCATTCATCAGCAAGGATCTAGCAAGTATTTTTTAAAGCCTTCCTGCAAGAATATAACAGAAATGAAAAAGCCTGTAAGTTCTACCAAAGGATACAGTTTCTCCAATCACTTTGCTGACTGATTATCAGGCTAGATTCCTGGCCAGAGGGCCTACAGGACAGACTGGTTTCTGTAAAATGGAAACTGGTCCCACAATGATCACTATAAACATGAAATAAGGGAATGGGAGCCTTTGAATAAGGATGAAGAAAAGGGAAGATATACTAACTCCTCAAATTTAGTAGCTAGATGTTAATACTATCGTCTCTTTTTGGCCTAAATTATAGAAGTTATACAGCAGACATTTGTTATCTAGGAAAACAGGATTTTTAGGATGTACTTAGGGTATTTTCTAATCTCAGTGAGTCAACTCTAAAACATATGTGGAGGAAATGGTACTGAAATTTCTTTTCTCCTAGCAGACTAAATAATTCCAATCAGTTCTCCTCCTAAAAAATGTACAAAAGATAGACACAATATTTTTTTAAATCCACTGTAAACATCAGAGAGCTATCAAATGTGTGAGGGATTACTGGACCATTAATATCCATGGAGGAGATGAAAATCGTGAGAAATGAGCAGCATCTGGAGCGGTTTTTGCTCTGAAAGCATCAGCCTGACATGAAAAATCAAATGAAAGGTTCAAAAGCACTTCTGACTACCCCTCTAATCTATGGGAACAAAAGGAGAAATCCAGAGTCTAGAAAAAGTAGAAGCCTTAGTAACCCCCACCCATCAATTTTGGGTCAATCTCAAAACATGGATCAGAGACTACAGTCCAATCTATCATCTGGGTGGCCAAGAAGAGTTTCAAACCCTGAAGTTGGAATAAAGTTTGTAAAGGTCACTAAAAATTTGTCAGGAGCAAGTAAAAATCCTCTCTGGAGGAAATTAATATCATCCCAGGCCTCATATAATTTTTACAAAATGCACCATATTTTGCAAACACAATGCTCAGCACACAATACAAAAAGCAAACAAAAAAACCTAGTCATATGAGGAGACAAGATCAGAAAGAGGACCAGCTAAAAGCAACCAGTAATAGAAAGAGACTCCAGGGGCGCCTGGGTGGCACAGCAGTTAAGCGTCTGCCTTCAGCTCAGGAGGGCGTGACCCCAGGGTTATGGGATCGAGCCCCACGTCAGGCTCCTCGCTATGAGCCTGCTTCTTCCTCTTCCTCTCCCACTCCCCCTGCTTGTGTTCCCTCCCTCTCTCATTGGCTGTCTCTGTCAAATAAATAAATAAAATCTTAAAAGAAAAGAAAAAGAAACAGACTCCAGCTATTGAAATTCACGTGACACAGATTTTAAAATATCTGCGCTTGTTATTTTCAAGTAAATGACATGAGAATTTTAGCAGCAAACTGGGAACTATAAAATTACTCTGAAGATTTGAAAAAAAATTAAATTTCTAGGTTTGAAAAATACAAACATGGGAATTAAGAACTTAATAGATGGGGGCGCCTGGGTGGCACAGCGGTTAAGCGTCTGCCTTCGGCTCAGGGCGTGATCCCGGCGTTATGGGATCGAGCCCCGTATCAGGCTCCTCCGCTGGGAGCCTGCTTCTTCCTCTCCTACTCCCCCTGCTTGTGTTCCCTCTCTCGCTGGCTGTCTCTCTCTCTGTCAAATAAATAAATAAATTCTTTAAAAAAAAAAAAAAAGAACTTAATAGATGGATTTAACGGCAAATTAGGTCCTCTAAAGAGAAGAGGAGAAAAGAAAGGTAAAGGATAAAACAAAGCATATGCAGTAAAATGTTAACATTCTGGGAATCTGGGTGAAAGATATACAGGAATTCTTTGCACCATTTTTGGAACTTTTCTACAAGTCATTACGACAAAATTAAAAGTTATTAAAAATAACAAACAGTTTCCCAATATATAAAAGCTAAGAGATTTTATTGACAGTGAAACTGCACCACAAACAATGCTAAATAAAGACTAAGTACTTTAGGTTTAAAAAAATGATACCAGATGGAAATTCAGATCTACACAAAGGAACAAAGAGCACTGGAAGTGAAATGTGGGTAAATATAAAATACCATCCCTTTTCTTTTCTTAATTTCTTTAACTGAGTTTTTGAAACAAAAATAATTACATTGTATTTGTAGCGATATATAATAGTATAATGACAATAAATAACTAGAATGTTTAAGAAAATATGAGTCAGTTAAAACAAATGTAATGTGTATACATACAACTGATTTTGTCCTTCAGAGTAGCCCCCATATAAGGCTATATATTTATTAAAATACTTCTGCCACTGTTTTAAAATATTCTATACCTCCTCTTCTGGAACAACTTTTATGGCAGCTTATGAATCAAGAGCTTATAAATCTCATTATTTGGTATTTTCAACTGCTTTGCTATCTGAAATAGTGATGATCATTCTGAGCATTTTTTGATTGTTTGAAATAGTCTCTAAACAACTTTTGATTATTTCTTTTTTTTTTTAAGATTTTATTTATTTATTTGACAGAGAGAGAGGCAGCGAGAGAGGGAACACAAGCAGGGGGAGTGGGAGAGGGAGAAGCAGGCTTCCTGCTGAGCAGGGAGCCCGATGCAGGGCTCAATCCCAGAGGGCTGGGATCATGACCTGAGCCGAAGACAGATGCTTAACGACTGAGCCACCCAGGCGCCCCACTTTTGATTATTTCTAAAAAATAAATCTACCTGCAAATGATGAAATTTAGGTACCACATCAGTGCTTGATATATTTAAAAATTTTGTCATTAGTAAAAATAATTCTAATGAATAGCTGTTACAATGTTCTGAGAAATGGCAGCTCCATTTACTCCAAAGTCAGCAGACACACTGAATATACAAATACATTCACCTAACTCAATAAAATTATTAACTAGAGTATAATTCTTTTCAAATTTTAAAAGAAGATATGATAATAAACTTCATTTATTCAATAGTTACTTACTGAGCAACCTCAACTATAAAGAAGGCAATAGAAAAACAGACGGCAATGAAAGAACTCGAACACACACAGTATTTTGTTTTCTAAGCTCACAAGAGATTAGGAACACCAAATTAGGAAAACGAATGGAACTCTGTACACAAGCATATTGACAGATTGGCAGAAACCAGAACTCAGAAAGTTTGCGGTTTTTCAGATAGGTGCAGGTTGATCTGAATATTCCCCAGTGTTCCTGAGAGCATCATGATTTTTCTAGCACAAAATACTATTTATACTGAAGACCGTTTATACAGTACAACATGTCTGAGAAAGATATAAAGTATATCATGTGGTTTTAATTCTTTTCTATTTAAAACACTTCAAATAATTTCTGCACTTAAAAAGGTAGATGTCACAAAGTTCATATGTGAAAGCCCTAACCCCCAATAGGGGGATCAGAATGTAACTGCATTTGGAGATAGGCCTTTAAAGAGGTGATGAAGTTAAAATGAGGTTGCTGGGGTGGGCTCTGATCTAATCTGACTGATGTCCTTATAAGAGGGCATCGGACACACAGAGAGACACCAGGGGTGTGCATGCACAGCAGAATGACCGTTGGAGGACAAAGCAGCAAGACGCTAGCCATCTACAAGCCTGGGAGAAAAGGCTAAACAGATCTTTCCCTTATGGTCCTCAAAGGATACCAACCCTGTTGGCATCTTGATCTGGCACTTCTAGCCACCAGACTACTAGAAAATAAACTTTTGTTGTTTAAACCACTAGTCTGCAGTATTTTGTTACGACCCTAGCAATCTAATATATGATGTATGATTTTCAAAGTAAAATTTATAGCATGCATCTATATAAGTCTCTTTTTCTATACTGAAAAATATAAAACGTTTTTTCAAAATATCAGAAGGCAAAGAATAAAACTGAAAATTTTATTTTACCCTTAAAAGAGGTACCTGAGTGGCTTAGTCAGTTAAGCATTTGCCTTCAGCACAGGTCGTGCGATGGAGTCCCACGTTGGGCTCCCTGCTCAACGGGGAGTCTGCTTCTACCCCTACCCTTCCCCTGCTTGTGCTCTCTCGCTTTCTCTCTCTCTCAAATAAATAAAATCTTAAAAATCAATAAATAAAAGGCAATACCTCAAAACCACAATGAAATGTCATTTCACACCCTTTAGGAAGACTATTATAAAATAAATAAATAAAATAAAACCCAAAGCAAAACAAAGCAAAAAACCCCCTCAGAAAATAACAAGTTTGGCAAGGATATGGAGAAACCGGAAAACCTCATGTATTGTGGTGGGAATGTAAAATTGTAGCCATTATGGGAAACATCTTGGCAGTTCCTCAGAAAATTAAACACAGGATTACTATATGACCCAGCAATTCCAGTCTTAGGTATATGTTCCAAGGAACTGAAAGCAGGGTCTTGAAGAGATGTCATCCACCCATGTACATAAGCAGCATTATTCACAATAGTCAAAAGGTGGAAGCAATCCATGCGTCCAACAACAGAGGACCACACAAACAAAATATGGTGCACACATACGATGGAATATTATCCAGCCTTAAAAAGGAATGAAATTCTGATACATGCCAGATGAACCTTCAAAAATTATGATAAATGAAATAAGCCAGACAGAAAAAGACAAATATAGTATGATTCCACCTATATGCCTATAGAGTAGGCAAATTCATAGAGACAAAGTAGAATAGCAGTTACCGGGGGCTGGTGGGGAGGGAGAAGTGGGGTGTTATCATTTGATGGGTACGCAGATTCTGTTTGGGATGATGAAAAAGTTCTAGAAATGGATAGTGGTGATGGGTACACAACATTGTGAATATACTTAATGCCACTGAATTGTATGTTGAAAAATGGTTAAAATGGTAAATTTTATATTAATGTATATTTGATCACATTTTTTTAAAAAAGGCAATACCTGAGAAAATGGAATGTCATAATCCCTGTAGAAACCAGCTCTTTTTTTGTGGGAACTTTCTGTATGTTCGACATCTGAATCAAGGCTGTAGTCTGAACTATCATCACTAGATGGAGAATTATGCTAAAAGAAAGGAAAAAACAAATAGTTATATTTGCAAAAGGAAGAAACTTTAGTAACTAGATAGGCTTGTTTCAGCCAGAAGTGCCAACCAATAGACTGTAATATGCTAGTAGGTTCTGAAGTATTAACCAAAAAATAGTTGCTCCAAAAGCCACCACTACAACTTCTCTAAAATTTTCTGAGGAAAATTATATCTTTTCCTCATGGCAGCATTCTCTTCATCATCCCTGTGGTCCAAGGACTTGTGCCCCTCTATGCTCAAAAGTGATCTTAAAGTTAATCTTAAAAGAATAAAATTAGATCTTCAAAGAGGATCATAGAACATAAGTAGAGTATGAATTAATTACTTTTACCTAACATGGCTTTAGAATTCTTATTCTTTTCATAAGTACCCTAAAGCTAAAAGATACCCAAACACACCAAATTATAAATGTGATATAAATCCAACCCACAAAATCGAACAAAAGTGAAATGGAAACCACAAGTAACTAATAATGATTAGTAAATATCAAGAGTAAGCTATTTAAAGTATGAAGGCACTTCCCCAAAAAAGTCACCGTATCTCCATTGAGTCAAAATAATTACCTTCTCAGGGTAAGCACTCTCTTTAAAGAATTCTTAAGTTCTTATCAGTGAAGATACTGACTCAGTAAAAATTTGCTGAACTAAATTGAACTCTGATATTTTCACAGTAGAAGGATGTCTTCCTCTACTCCATTCCTACAGGCTCTTTTAAGAAAGACAAACTTTTCTTCCATTTGTTCTTAAATGTTCTCAGGTTTAGTTTTTTGGTGGTATTATTTCTGTTTTTGCTGATTTGATAGGTGATATGAAGAAATCTTTTTATAATTATGCTATGAAATGCTTCAAGCTTATCTAATATTTGTTGGTCAGGGTTTGAAATAAATATTGTCCATTTCTCTCTCTCTCTCTCTTTTTTTAAGTAGGCTCCATGCCCAATGCAGGGCTTGAACTCATGACCCCGAGATCAAGAGATGTGCTCTGTGGACTGAGCTGGTCAGGCGCCTCAAAGCATTGTCCATTTAAAAGCCAAGTTTACTGAGTCAATAGCAGAAGTCGGCTCCAGCTCAAAGGAAAATTTTCACTTGAAGATCACTAAAGGAATAAGACTTGATTAAGAAGCTCAAACGAAGACACTGTACTGAAAAACCACCAGAGAAGAGAAGGTTCTGCTTAAGGTAGAAGTTTCTTAAGATTATTCCAAAACAGTGAGGCTAAGAAAACATACGGACTTTAAGAAGCCATTAAGAAGACTATTATCAAAAAATATATATATGTGACAGGGTGCCTGGGTGGCTCAGTCAGGGTTAAGTGTCCGACTCTTGGTTTTGGCTCCGGTCATGACCTCAGGGTTGTGAGATTGAGCCCCACATGGGGTTCCTTGCTCAGCGAGAAGTCTACTCGAGATTGCCTCTCCTTCACCTTCTGCCCCACCCCCTGCTCTCACACAGGCTCTCTCTCTCTCTTAAATAAATAAATAAATAAATAAATAAATAAATAAATAAATATCTTAAAAAAAGAAGTTGAGTAATTATTAACCTGAATTAGCCACTGGACTGCATTAAAAATAGCTAGTAAATAGAATAGGTCAGGAGAGATGGTATATCACTGCTGAGATTAGGTTATAAAAAAGACTATAGCTTTCATCTTGGGTGCTCTCTCTTGTTCTCTCTCACTTATGGTTCACCTGTTTTGGGCGAAGCCAGATAACATCATGAGGACACTGAGGCAGTCTGTAGAGAGGTCCACACGGTTAGGAACTGAGGTCTGCCAAGAGCCATGTGAGTGAACATGGAAAAGGATCCTCCCTCAGTCAAGCCTTGAGAGGATTGCAACCCCATGAGAAAAGCTGAGCCAGAATCACCTGGTTATGCTGCACCCAGATTCCTGACCCACAAAAACTGGAAATAAATTTCTGTTTTTTTAAGCTTCTAAGTTTGGGGTAATGTTGTGCAGCAATAGTTAACTAATAAGATTTTGGTGTCTGGAAACGCTGTGCTTCCATAAGAAATATCTAAAAGGTAGGAGGGCTTTTGGAAACAGGCAGTGGATAGAAACTGGAAGGACTTTGAGGAGAGTATTAGTGAAAGTCTAAACCGCCTCAAATGAGGGGCGCCGGGCTAGCTCAGTGGGTGGAATACGCAACTCTTAATCTTCAGGTCATGAGTTCAAGCCCCACATTGGGTGTACAGATACAAAAAATAATAATAATAATAATAATTTAAAAAGTGGGTTAGGCAACCAACTCTTGGTTTCCTCCTGGGTCATGATTTCATAGGTCATGAGATCGAGCCCCGTGTCAGGCTCCATGCTCATCAGGCAGTCTGCTTGGGATTCTCTCTCTGCCTCTTCCCCTCCCCCAACTCGTGCACATGTGTGCGCTCTCTCTCTCAAATACATAAATCTTTAAATAAATAAATAAATAAACTACCTTGAATGATTGTTAGTAAAATTCTGACCTTTGAAGCAACTTAAAGGAAAGTGGGATATCTTATTAAAACCAGAAAAACGGAAATCTCATTATGCAGTGGCAGAAAGTTGCACGACACAGCTACATTCAGTAATATGATAAGTAGAAATTGTGTCTAGTGATCTAGTTAAGATTATCAGGAAAAATGCTGAAAGTATATATCTGCCAAAGAAGATACACAAAGGAAAGGCTGTTAAAAAGAAGATGGGACTTGATGGTTTTGAAAGTTCTTAGCTTCAACATACTGAACTTTATTTTTGCTTTTCCCTTTTTTCTTTTCTTTTTTTCTTAAGCTCACCCAACATGGAGCTCAAACTCACACCCCAGGATGAAGAGTCCCATGTTCCACTGACTGAGCCAGCCAGGTGCCCCTTTTTCTTGATTAGTCTGGCCAATGATTTATATATATTATTGATCTTTTTTTTACTAACTAGTGGTTTTTCATTTTAATTCATTAAGTTCTGCTTGTAATTTAATTAGAAGTCCTTCCTGTTTGTTTTTGTTTTGATTTGCTACTTTCTAGCATTTATTACTGTAATACTCTTAATTTTTCTCCTGATAATTGCTTTAGCTATGTCCTGTTGGTACTTACACATCAAGATTTTATCATTATTTTCACGAAATTCTGAAGTTTTTATCTGTTTCCCCTGTGTTCCACAGGCTATTTATAGCAGGTATTTGGATTACAAAGCAAAAAGACATTTTGTTTTTTGACTTTATTAGTAATATCTAATTTTAGTGTATTGTGTTTGACATTGCTCTTTGTAACACTTCCACTCTGTATCAAAGTAATTGGAGCTTATAAAGCCTACTGCATGGCCATAAAGATGAGACACAGATGTATTCTCAGGATTCAGAGCTCACTATATAATCTCTCTTTAATATTCTCACCACCTTTTCATCCACTTGATTGATCTCTTTGGGTTAAGAGAGGCATACTGGTATATCTCCTGTCATTAGTGCATTCTTATTTCTTCTTACAGTTCCTATAGTTCTTGCTTTACAAAAGTTGCTGTTTGGGGGCATATAAAATATTACCAACTTATACTTCATCGTGAATTATAGCCTTTAACATCATAAAATGTCCTTCTTGTTTCTTTCAATGCCTTTTTGAACTAATTTTCACTTTTTCAGATATCAACGTTATGACTTTTTTTTCTTAAGATTTTATTTATTTGAGAGAGAGAGACAGAGTCAGAGCATGAGCAGGGGGGAGGGGCAGAGGGAGAGGGACAAGTAAACTCCCCGCTGAGCAGGGAGCCTGACTCAGGGCTTGATCCCAGGACCCCAAGATCATGACCTGAGCCGAAGGCAGACACTTAATCAACTCAGCCACCCAGGCACCCCACAACAATATGACTCCTGCCTTTTCCTTCTTTGCATTTGCCTGGCATAGCTTTACCCATTTTTTAAACCCTTCTCTTATACACAGCTTAGAGTTGGATTTTGCATCATTGGGGAGTATACATTTTGGTATTTAGAAAGGTTTGTGTTTTTGTTTAAATTATTTTACCATTCATTCATTCATTCATTCATTTATAAGTAGGCTCCATGCCCGGAATGGAACCCAATGCGGGGCTTGAACTCACAACCCTGAGATCAAGACCTGAGCTGAATCAAGAGTCTGACGCTCAACCAACTGAGCCACCCAAGTGTCCCTCAATTATTTCTTTCACACAACCTTTTTCTAATAACTTTAGTCCCTGTCCCTTCTTTGCATACTCTTTCTTTACTAACAGGACCAATAGTAAAGTTCAGCACTAACCTCTTCTCCTTCCTTTTTCATTCCCAGGATGACAATGTGAAGCAACATCCTTTTACTGTGAGCTAATAAACGTAAGGCAATCAGTAAGCTTATCCTGCTTGCCATATACTCTTCTGTTTTCCTGATAATTTTTATAGTTGTAATATTCGGGTATGTAATAATACACTGCTCTTATGTTCATCATTTAGTCTTAGTTTTACAAGGAAATATATACCTGTATGTAGATCCTCTCTCTCAACTAGTCATTTTGGTTATCTAAACTTGTTCTATGGTGGAGTCTACAGGAAGGCTCATGATATCAATATTTCCAGAGTTCTCCCATATATATATGGTTTTGACAACTTTATATCTGAAGGTCAGTATTTAGCTGGATATAAAATTCTTGGCCCGTATCTTATTTAAATATGTCATTCCAGGGGTGGCTCAGTTCGTTAACTGTCTGCCTTTGGCTCAGGTCATGATCCCAGGGTCCTGGGATTGAGCCCTGTGTCAGGCTCCTGGCTCAATGGGAGAGTCTGCTTCTCCCTCTCCCTCTGCTCCTCCCTCTACTTGTGCTCTCTCTCTTGCTCTCCTCTCTGTTTAATAAAATCTTTAAAAAAAATGTCATGGAATGACATATGGAATCATTATCTCTTGGCATAAAATATTTATATCAAAAATTTTTATATAAACCTGATTCTCTTTCCCTAATAAGGGACTTGGTCTTTTTGCCTTGATGACCAAAGGATATTTCCCCAAAATTGTGTTTATGCTGTTTGATCATAGCTTATATTACTTTATTAAATTTTTTTATCATTTTGAAATATTAGGTTAGATATTTTATATGTTTTGTGGGAATTCTTTCTCTTCTGAAAGAATATTATTCTATTATTCTTTTCTTAAATTATTTTATTTTATTTTTTAATTTATTTGAGATAGAGCAAGAGAGAAAGCACAAGCCGGGTGGAGGGGCAGAGGGAGAGGGAGAAGCAGGCTCCCCACTGAGCAGAGAGCCTGATGTGGGGCTCGATCCCAGGACCTGGAGATCATGACCCGAGCTGAAGGCAGATGCTTAACTGACTGAGCCACCCAGGCGTCCCTCTTTTTTTTTTTTTTTAATAATAATTTACATGGAGTGTATCATAGTCCTATCTTGTTTTCTAGGGTTATTTCTTCTGTTGTTTGCATGAAGTATTAATAAATATGGCTATGTATCTTCTGAGATATGCCTTGCTTTTTCCCTTCCCTCTTTTTTAAAATCTATTTCTTTCCTTGCCCAGCCCTAGTATGCCTGTCCTTTCAGTTTAAATCCTAATGACAGCAGTTATATTCTCAGTGTAGGACTCTGTCTGAGAAGAGGGATTTGGTTGATTAGTATTAGGAGTTCTTCAGGCCCAGACCATTCAAGCACCATCCAAATTCACGTGGTCACCTTACACTCACATGTGAATTGAAACTAGTAAAGTCCCCTCTCACTTTCTGCTACTGTTCTCAGTTTGGCCCATGGACTTTCCACACGGAGTGAGGACTCCTCCATTTGAGAGGAGTACCTGTTGGCAATCTGTTTTCTGGAACGCCCATTACCTTCCCTCTGCCTCAGTATGCACAGTTGCTGATGCTATACAGGTCTTGGTGCTGTCTGTGGTTTGGCCTTTTCCATTTGTATTTTTAAGGTTTGTGGTGATAACTTGTTACTTCACTCTTTTGTGGATGTTGCCAATGAGTTTTTGATTTTGCTATCCTTATTGCTCTGTTTTTACGGGCGAGTTCCAGGGAGTTTGAAAAACTACCCCACCACAGATGCCAACTTTTCCCTGAGTTCTCTGTCAGCACAGATGTCCCTTCTTCCCTACCCAAACTACATGATTCTCTACGCAGAACCCTACTCTTTTTTCTTGATCACATTTGTTTTTCATTTGTTTATTGCTTTCTCTTTCCCATTTCAATGTAATCTCTATTAGAGACTGTTTCACTCATTACTATAACCCTAGCATAGAGCACAGAGATTTCCACAGCAAGCACACGAACATACATATGAATGAATAAATAAATAAGTGGACAGACAATGCCAATGCTGCTAATCTATATTTGTAGAGAATAAAACTTTCCATAACCTTTTATCATCCTTGCATATAATTCTATTAATTAAAAAGATTTATTTTAGGGATGCCTGGGTGGCTCAGTTGGTTAAACATCTGCCTTAGGCTCAGGTCTGGGCTCCAGTCCGTGTTGGGCTCCTTGCTCAGCAGGGAGCCTCCTTCTCCCTCAGCCTGCAGGTCTCCCTGCTTGTGCTCTCTCCCTCTGACAAATAAATAAAATCTTAAAAAAAAAGAAAAGATTTATTTTAACTTGCATTAAAAGTTACCTTGATTAATTTTTTAATCTTTGAGATAATTCATAAAATCTTCACGTTCAGAAAATTTATTAATCACACAAATATCTAATCAACAAGTTGTTTTGGGGGGGGGTGGAGGGGCAGAGGGAGAGAGAGAATCTTAAGCAGGCTCCATGCCCAGTGAGGAGCCTGACACAGGGCTCAGTCTCATGCCCCAAGGTCATGACCTGAGCTGAAATCCAGAGTCAGACACTTAGCTGACTGAGCCACCCAGGCACCCCTCTAATCAATTAGTTTTATAATAAAATAAGCAATGATTTATACTTTCTTTTTTTTTTAAAGATCTTATTTTTTTATTTATTTGACAGAGATAGAGACAACCAGCGAGAGAGGGAACTCAAGCAGGGGGAGTGAGAGAGGAAGAAGCAGGCTCATAGTGGAGGAGCCTGATGTGGGGCTCAATCCCAGAACGCCCTGAGCCGAAGGCAGACGCTTAACCGCTATGCCACCCAGGCGCCCCTGATTTATACTTTCTAATTTTCAGTATTTTATATTTCATACAAATTTACTAAAAGAATTAAAAGTAGATTCTAACTAACCTTATGTTTTTCACGTTTTCTCCTTTTGGATTTTTTCTTCTCTCTTTCCTTCTTGTGCTTCTTCCTTGATTTTCTATAGGCTTTTTCATTTTTCTGTTTTTCATCCTCTTTTGCTTCCTGTTCTTGTGTTTCTTCAAGTCCTGCATCATCTATTTCACCATCTTCTAATTCGCCATCTTCTCTGTAGAAAATGATGACATTTTTATTTTCAAATGTTATTCAAAAATGAATCTTATAGAAATATTTCCAAAAGAAAAACAAGCACATGCCAAGGATTCAAGTTACATTCATTTAGATCAGGGATGGCAAACTTTTCCTTTAAAGGGCCAGGTAGTATATTTACAGGCCACATATGGTTTCCTTTGCAAATTCTTCTCCCTTTTTGAGGAACAATCCTTCAAAAATGTAAGAACCAGTCTCAGCAGCAAAAATTTGCCAACCTCTGATTTGGATTAAGATCACTGACTCTCACCAAATGAATGAATGCACACATGAATGCAGTGCTATTCCACGGTATTACAATAGTTACCATCTACTAAACCACCTTTTAAGAAAAGGTTAAAACATTTTAGTAAGTAAACATTCTTACTACAGGAAGGAATTTTTAACTTAGTGTCATGTAAACAACTATAATTAGCTTTAAAATAAAAGTAATCTATATTAATTCTCACCATCAAAGTAAACTTCAATAAGAAAACAGATTTCAATACGTAGATAAGGAGCAAAACCTGAGCTACAGAAGAATCATTAATTAAACTTGAATCTGCAAAAAATATTCATAGTAAAATCGTTAACTGAATTCCAAACTTTTCAAATACTAATATGTTTCCTATAATGGAGACTAAACTAGAAGCAAACTTTTATATTGTTTATGACCTTTTTATACTTATAAAGGCAAAATATTCATTAATAGTATTTTCAAGGCAAATTAAACAATGATCTATCTACATAAGATAAGTATATAAAATAAGTTTAGCATTTAATCATGTTTCCATACAGTTTGAAAAAATGCTAACTGCTATAATACAGAAAGACAAATGTCTGTAGGACGGAAGCAAATGAGAAGCAACCAAACTATGGTACAGATACTTTAAAGTTACAAGGGATATGTGATTTCTGAAATGCAAAAAACTGATGTCACTCTCCTGCTCAAAATCTTCAATGATGATATATCTCAAATTTGCTTCACAGCTATCCATGGGAGGAAGTGGTATCAAAAAGATTGGTCATGAGTTGGTAATATTGCTCAAATTGTGGAATGTATAGGTGTTTGAAGTTTTCCATAATAAAAAGGACAGTACCAGTGATTCCCTTCTGAGCTGAGGATGACATCAGAACTCCATATTACCAAAAGGCCCTTTATAATTGAGTCCCTGCTTACCCAGCTACTTTCTATTTCTCACATCTCCAAGCTTTAAACATTGCCTTAAAAACTCTCATTGCCCCGCTCTTCTCAACACCCACCCTCCACTTCCTTCACCTGGCTAATTGCAGTTCATTCTACTGGACCCAGTTCAGATGTCATTTCCTCTAAGATGCTTCCACTGACTACCCAGGTTTAGGTGAGATGCTTCACCCTAAGTACTTCCCTAATAATTCTCATTTCTTTATCACTGCACTCTACGCATTATGTTCAAATAACCAGAACATATTGGTTGAGGAAAGTAGGATGTGATTGTGTCTTTCATAGCCGTATCTCTAACCCCTAGGATGGTTCCCTGCTGTTCACTGAATGAATGAATATACAGTATCCATAACCCTTGCATTATTGAACAGGCACATAACATCCAAAACTGGCTGTGAAGTCACTGTTACTTTCCCCCAGTTTCTATTATAAAATCAAAGAGATGTATATCCATTTAGGCAGTCTTGAAAATTTCTTGTGAGGCAGGCTTGACATTCTGGTGTTTTAACAAAAAACGTTCTGAACTTTTATAACACTATAAAACCTTAAGTCCCAAGAAAAATGAGTGCATATATTCACCAAAAGATAAGCACAAGAATGTTCTTCACGGTGTTAGTCACAATAGTAAAAAACTGTTAACCACCCAAATCCCCATCAAGAGGTGAATGGATAAATTGTGCTTTATTTATATAATGAAATACTATAAAGCAAAAAAAAAAAAAATTAGCTACTGCTACACACAATATGGATGAATCTTACAGACACAATTATGAGTAAAAGAAGCTAGACGCAAGACAGTACTGTTTGATTCCATTTATATGCATTTCAAGAAGAGGCAAAACTAACCTATGGTGACAGAAGTCAAAATAGTGATTACCTCTTAGAGGGTTGTAACTGACAAAAAAGAGGTACTTAGGAACCTTCTGAGGTGCTGAAATATTCTGTATATTGATCTGTGTGGTGACCATTACATATACATACATATTTATGTGTAAAAATTCATCAAGTTGTACATTTATGAATTGTGTACTTTACTGCCTATACTTACACCATAACAAAATTTAAACAGCACCAAAAAAACCTACAGGCATTCATTCTTTCTTTTACCACCCTTCTCCAACTTGAGCTCCTTAAAGATAAATCTTTTTATATCTTAAAATCACTAATTCATACTTAACATTTTGACTGGAGCTATTTAAATACCTAAGTATTCAAGCTAAAAATGCTGCATATGAATTTATGTCCTGCTTTACATAAATTCTTTAACTGTGAAATATGGGGTGTTCATATTTGTCATTAGACAAAAAGCGCTGAAAGGTATTTTGCTTTTCTTTCTTCTCCCTTAGCCTATTTACCATTTCAGCATTCACACAATAACAAATTTAAACTTGTGAACTTATGTATGGTTATAAGAAATAGGATAGAAAAAGGAAATAAAGAGCATTGATCCCCATTTCCATGAACTGTTTACAAATGCTCTACAAAATCAGCTTTGGGCACAAACGGAAAGCATGTGTGGCATAATGGAAACAGGAGACTTCCAGGGAGGACAGCTGGATTCTAATTCTAGTTCTGTCACCAAAATAAAATAAAGCTATCTTGATTGAGCACCTATGAATGTATCAGATACTAATCCACCTCTGTGAAAAATAAAAAACAGAAGAGATAATATAATTAAGAGTGCTTAGCATTCTCTAGATTTTGAATTAGCTCAACACCATCATGAAAACTGTTTTGTTTACTAAACCCAAGATACTTTTTAAAATTTAATAAGTCAAAAAGAGAAGCTCCCAGTTCAATTCAATATGGATGACTTTTCATTAATGTAGAGTGATTATGTCCTTTTTAGGAAAAGGCATATTCATGTTTATGGACATGTAAATAACTGTTCAGTTAACCAACAAAATTATTTTTAAAATAATATATAGCTCTTAGGCAAATCCATAAAGACAGAAAGTAGATTAGGGATTTCCAGGTAGATCAGAAGGAGGAATGAGGAGTGACTGTCAATGGTCTTGGGGTTTTTCTTTTTGGAGTGATGAAAATGCTCTAAAATTTTTTTTAAAAATGTTCTAAAATTAGATAGTGGTAATGACTGCACAACTCTGAATATCCTAAAAAAACAGTGAATTGTATACTTTAAAAAGGTGAATTTTATCTCTATAAAGCTATTATTTTAAAAAATGATTAAGTTTTAAAAGACTATATCTCTAGGTTTAAATATCTACACTGCAGACAACTGGAGAAAATTGTAACACACAGTGGAATAAATTAAAAACTCTGAAATTGGTCAATGCCCTCACTGTCCATGATATGCTCTTATTCTGAGGTAAGTCTCGCTAAATCCTTATAAATTGATTTGCTTCGTAAAGGATTATACTTTTCCCATTCTGATATTGCTGCTATTAAAACAACTTAACCTAAACCATTCAGTCTTACCTCCATAGGTAGTTTCTGCTTTTTCTTTATGCTTGCCTAAAGGCTCCTGTTACAAGCTACAGATCAGAAACTGAGTCTTCTGGAAGAAACACAAAAGCCTCGATAAAAGACTATACAAGTACTCCTGGTAGATGATATTACAAAGATATTACTCATAAATGCAAGTGTCCTAGGATAAGCTGATACGATCACCAGAAAAAAGACATTTCTCAGAAGGTACCAAATGACTGTGAGGATGTCAAAGATGTCTTTACATTCCAGAAGCAGACGACTATATAGAAGTAGGCTGCTTATCCTAAGACCAATAGAACACAAATTTCCTAGATACTTGTAACTATTGGTTGTAACACTTTTTTTTCCATGCGTTTGTTCTAATTCACCCTGTCATTTCTTCTTTACCATAGAAGAACTGCTCTGTACTGATGCCCTGGCAACCTTACATGTCTCCACCTAGCTCACACAGGTAAGGCTCAACCGCAGGCTCACCTGAGCCCTGGCAGAATGCCTCATGATCCTCCAGAATACGGAAATATAGGCAGTCTTGGGAGGTGCTGCTACGAAGCTATTTTTAACCCACCTCCATGTACTCTCCTCATATGGCCACTGTTCCTCAGCCACAGGGTACCCTACCACTCATGCTGCCTGTGATTATCTGGCCTCTTTGGTTTCGGTGTTACCCAGTGAGACAATGGACATGAGGAGCTGACACCATGGTGATCCTACATTTGTCATCTATGTAAGTAATAAACTGAATTTTACTGGCTAAATCTGTCAGCATGCTTAATGGAAATCTTACTTGGGTCTAGGCTTGCCCATGCCTACTCTGATCTTTTCCCTCAACCTTTATAGCTTATGTATGATCCTCTTGACAAAACCTTGTCCTAACTCCCTACCTTATACCTCCCAAACTAGTTATTTCTTCTCAAGGAAAACACTCTCTGTCATATCAGGGCCATGGAAGAGCTAAAATCTTATGATTTTATGTTTATCCCCAAACTGGACCTTGAACATTTACATGCTAGATGGCTCATCTTACTTGTTTCAGCAAAAGTTTCTCTTTACAAATTACCAGTGGTAAAATCTGATAGATTTCTGCAACTTTCAAAGTGTTTTTATCTTCATCCTTTATCAAATACATTCTTAACACCTTTTGGAATGTATTTGGTTTGCAGAAATTCAGCTTATCCCTTTTTGACTATCTACAGCCACAGCAAGTTTCACTCCTCAAGCCAACCTCAGAATTTGTGAAAGCCTCAACCCAAATACAAAATCCTTCAAGAATGAGACTTGGTACAAATTTATGGGCAAAATTATAAATTCTAATTAGACTAACATCCTCCATAGTCTTATGACAACCCTTCCAAATTTTGCTTAACTCTATGTAAGTTATCTGTATCCCAGAGATAACTAAGAATTCCTTTCTCACTCACTTTTTTTTTTTTTACAAGTAATTCTACTTCTGTTTTTACATATGTGGCCTTTCTAATCTTTATTTCCTGAATCAACAACATACTTATTCATATTTGCCTCATCAAAACCTAACTTGCATATACAGATAACTATACATAAAAATATAATAGACAATTTTAGATATTTCCTTCCCATGTCCTTCAGCAGATTATGCTTCTGTGGGAGTGTCTGAAGGGACACTGATCTCCCTGGAGAAAACCAGATACTTCCTTTATGCTAAAATTACTGGGGCTCTATTTTCAACTAGAGAGGTCACATAACTTGAAAATGTTATCCAAAATTTGTTACTAACATTGACTGAAAAGATAAATAATACTGCAAAGCCCCAGAGTTACGACAAACTAAAGTCATTGATCTAAGTGGTTGTGGATACTAGCATAAGCTCTAGATTTCTTGCTGGCAAGCCAAGAAAAAAAAAATACGAATTACTGCTAATACTTCCTGCTGCCCATGAAGTACTATCACAGGGAAAGTTGATCAATCTATATTCGAACAAAAGACAAGACAACTTGGTTATCAGAAGTGGACTCAGGGGGCGCCTGGGTGGCTCAGTCAGTTAAGCGTTTGCCTTTGGCTCAGATCGTGATCTCAGGGTCCTTGCTTGTCTCTCTGCCTCTGCCCCTCCCTCCTGCTCATGCTCTCTCTCTTGCTTGCTCTTTCTCTCTCAAATAAATAAATAAAATCTTTAAAAAAAAAAAAAGTGGACTCAAAAGTAAGATTCCCTTACTTTGGTCATCACTCTAAAGTGCTTTCTAGTCTCTTCTTCTAATTTAGTCATGGCTATTCTTACTTGTCAAAGTCTTCCAATGCCTGGTCTCCAGAGTCACATATGCTTCTGCATAGCTGTTATTTCATCAGATGGTACAAAAATTCATTTTGTAACAGAAGGAAAACAAAAGGACTCTGATACCCAGTCAGGCTAAATACTAAGGCCTTTGATCACAATTCATACAAAGATCATAGCCCATACAGCAGTGAATATGTAGCATGCTGTTCTATAATGGCAGGACTAAGGCGGTAGTGTTAAAACTCTACCAAGTTCCCAGCATGTGTGTATAAAAGTGCTGATCTAAAAAGAAAAAAACAAATTGCTGATCTTGTATCTCTGAATCTAACAGATACTTTTCATATCCCACCTCAGACCTCTTTATAAAGCAATCTCTACGCTTTTATGACAGCAGAACAAAATCAAAGGAGAGAATTTCTAGTTCCCAAATGACCCAATCAGAACATAAAACCTAGAATTCCTAATATATAATAAACCTTTTATTTTCTTCTCTGTCTTTTCCACTTTCAGCATGGAAAGACAAAGTGAACTCATTTCTTACCCAGCAAGTGGATTAATTTGGCTTCAAAAAAAAAAAAATCTTGGGTGAATTTTATTACTCCTTAATGCTATTTAATACTTTAAAATTCGAAAGATTAAGGTGAAAGTAAGACTAAGATTAATTTACACAGGGGTATGCCAGAAATTCTTGACTAGGGGCGCCTGGGTGGCACAGCGGTTAAGCGTCTGCCTTCGGCTCAGGGCGTGATCCTGGCGTTATGGGATCGAGCCCCACATCAGGCTCTTCCGCTATGAGCCTGCTTCTTCCTCTCCCACTCCCCCTGCTTGTGTTCCCTCTCTCGCTGGCTGTCTCTATCTCTGTCAAATAAATAAATAAAATCTAAAAAAAAAAAAAAAAAAAAAAAAAAAAAAAAGAAATTCTTGACTAATTTTTATATGTGAGATGCAAATTTGGCTCTGAGTTTCAGGAAACAAGGATTAGGTATAAGACAACAGTGCTTCCAAGACAGAAACAGACCAGTTGCTCAAGAGAGGCATAGTTTTTTCTAGCAGTGAGATTAGAAAGAAATTTCTCCCTTGAGTCCTCATAAAGACAATATTATCTGATACAATGGTCAGTACTTGACACAATGGACACTACCTTCAATAGTGTCCATACAACCAATGCAATAGTTTATCACCTACAGCATGCCCCACTTTGAACCAAGGGCTTGCTGCCAAAATCCAATTGTGAAAAAGCAATTATATAAGGAAACAAATATTGTTCAAGTACGCAATTATCTGATGTTCTGATTTTTTTTAAGATTCTATTTTTTTAAGTAATCTCTTTGGGGCTCGAACTCACAACCCTGAGACCAAGAGTAGCATGCTCAACTGAGTAAGCCAGCTAGCCAGGTACTCCTCTGATATTCTGATTTAATCTGGGGATGAAATCTACAACATCTAGAGCAGGGATTCTCAAAAACTAGATGTATATTAGAATTTTCTGTCCTCCCAACAAAAAAGGGGAGGCATTCATTCATTTAACATGTATTTATTCACCACTTTTTCAATGGGCATACAATGATAAAAAAGAAAGACATGGTTTCTTCTCTCAAGAAGTTTTTAATCTAGTGATGGGGGAGACAGACATCAATGAAAGAATCACATAAATAAATATAAAGTAACAACCATACAGGTAAATGTAGGAGGTAAATAGTGCTATGGGAGCACCCAATAGGAGGAATTCATCTGTCAGAGAAGTCTGGAAGGCTTTCCCTGAGGAAGTCATGAGTAAACTGAGATGAGGAGTTCTAACCTAAGAGATAAAGGGTTGCGGAGGGATCTCTGGCAGGCAGAGATAATAGGATAAGCAAAATTTTTTGCAGAAGAATTGAGACAGAAACTGAGACAATGCCAACGTCACTGGATTATAAAGAAAAAGGGAAAGCTCGTTTAAAATTATGCTGGAGGGGCGCCTGGGTGGCGCAGTCGTTAAGCGTCTGCCTTCGGCTCAGGGCGTGATCCCGGTGTTATGGGATCGAGCCCCACATCAGGCTCCTCTGCTGGGAGCCTGCTTCTTCCTCTCCCACTCCCCCTGCTTGTGTTCCCTCTCTCGCTGGCTGTCTCTGTCAACTAAATAAATAAAATCTTTAAAAGAACAAAAATTAAAAAAAAATAAAATTATGCTGGAGTGATGGGTGGTTCTAGATCATGCCTAGCTTTGACCATGTTTGGGGTTTATTCTAATACAAATGAGAAAGCCACAGAAGTGGTTCCAGGAAACGAGGTGATGTAATTAGATCTCCATTCTGAAAGATAAAACTTTAACAGTAAAAAACAGACCTAAAGGGGAAATAAAACAGACACAGGAAAGCAGTTAGGACGCCACTGCAATAACCAAGCAAGAATACAAAAGAAGAATGGAATATATTTGGAGAACCTGATAACTTGACACTCCTCACTCAAATACGCACACTTTATCATGATGGGAATGTTTTTTCTACAACAGTGTTGAGGCAAAAAAAAAAAAAGCTGAAAACTAATATCGAGAAATTAGTAGAATATTATCCTTTGGGCAATCCTCCATGAATATTACAAACATTCCCATGATTTATACCTTTTAAAGGTCACTTCCTTATTCCTGAGGTCATTCCTTTGACTAGGGTCAACATTTTTCTTAAAATAAGTAAGTATCTGAATAAATAATGTGTTAAACTTCTATATCACAGGAGCACATAATCCCTATCATTTCAGCCTCAAAATGTTCAAAGCAGGCATTATAATGATCTGATGCAGGTAATGAATATATCAGTAACAGAATAATGAAACATCTAAATTCAAGCAATGTAACTTCCTGGTGAACCTCCCACTATAAATTTGGTGCAGAATACACCAGGAAGTTATTGATCAAAAGACCTAAACAAAGAAAAGGAGCCCTTAGAAGGAGATCTATGCTTTTATTTAAACACACTTTTCAGGAAATAAAAAAGTTAAAAACAAATGAGCTATACACTCAACTAAAGAACTTAGAAATGGGTAAACCCAGGAGAAAAATGAGAATAACAAATACAAGGACAGAAATCAACAAAATACAGAAAACAAAAGAGAACATAAATAAAACTAATGGCTCTTCTTTAAAGAAAGTATTAACATTGATCATTCACTATAGTGCCAGTTTGTCTTAGTCCTGCAATCTCTCAAATCTAGACATTAACAAATAAAAAATGCGAATGATTCCATTTTAGCTGTTTCTTTTCTAAAAAAGGGTAAGTTAACTTTGTTATTTTCTCCATAAAGTCCAAAATACTGCCTGGAACAGAACCTTTAAAAAGCTGGGGGCCATCAGAGGATTATGGATATATGACTTTAACAAATACTTTAAAATTTAATTCTCAGCAATTTTTAGTCTACACTTTTCATTATCTAATTCTTTCACTATTTAAGATTATCTTCAATTCCAGCAAATGTGTTTATGAACAAATAACAGTAATTCTGAAGTAAAATAACATCTTAAATAAAATTTATAGTAAAAAAACCCAGTATGTTAGCTAACATTACTGAATAATTACTGTGCTGCAGATATGTTAAATCAGTTTACTTCATTTTCATGTTAACTATGAAATATGTTGTTATCCTCATTAAACAGGTGAAGAAAGGGAACAAAGAGCTTAACTGATTCTGCTAGCAGATGACAGAGCTAGAGCCCAAACTCAGTCTGATTCTAAGATCCATAATTCTTCACCATGTTGCTATAATAGCTATACATATTTGGTGTTAGGAGGAAACTGCATATAGCCAAAACACTTAATAGCAGCTAATGTGAAGAAGATTATTTAAGAAGCTCACCAACTGGTGGGTAGGATATGGGGGTGTTTACTGTAAACTTTTTTCAACATCTTTGCATATTTGAAACTTTTCGTAATAAAATGTTGAGAAAAAGAAATGTCATCAACACACATTTAAGTAGTATTTTAAGAGATGATACAGAGAAGCTGTTAAGGTCTAAATTTCTCCCATGCAAAAGTAAATATGAGTTACGTCAATTCCACAGAAGTTATTTTATTTTATTTTATTTTCTAAAAGATTTTACTTATTTGATAGAGACAGAGAGGAGGAGAGCATAAGCAGGCAGAGCGGCAGGCAGAGGAAGAGGGAGAAGCAGGCTCCCCACCAAGCAGAGAGCCCAACGTGGGGCTCCATCCCAGAACCCCAGGATCACGAACAGAGCCGAAGGCAGATGTTTAACCGACTGAGCCACCCCCACACACACCGAAGTTATCTTAATGTTTGTAAGGAAATGGCAGATGGCAACTACCAGGTTAGATCAGTTGGACTGCTAATATGGGACGTGGAGTTATAAGGTGCTATAGGGTTTTCTTTTTACTCAACAATATTTTTTTAGGGGCTCAAAGGAAATTAGTCAAAAATTTTTATTGTATAGATTTTTTACTTTTTATTTTAATTTTTTTTAAAGATTTTATTTATTTATTCGACAGAGATAGAGACAGCCAGCGAGAGAGGGAACACAAGCAGAGGGAGTGGGAGAGGAAGAAGCAGGCTCATAGCGGAGGAGCCTGACGTGGGGCTCAATCCCAGAACGCCGGGATCACGCCCTGAGCCCAAGGCAGACGCCTAACCGCTGTGCCACCCAGGCGCCCCTGTATAGACTTTTTAAAAAGTAAAATAATCAAATCACATAGAGCTGAAAAATGGGTTTCCCTGTTCATTTCAGGGTCCCACACAAGTTGATAAAGTAGTGGTGTAGTTTAGTCGGAATATAAATTGGTGTATCCACTGTGGAAAACAGTATTTAGGGGCCTCAAAAAACTGAATATAGAACTGCAATCCAGTAATTCCACTACTGGGTTTTTACTCAAAGAAAATGAAAACAGTAACTTGAAAAGATATATGCACCCCTATGTTTATTGCAGCATTATTTAAATAGACAAGATATGGAAGCAACCTAAGTGTCCATCACTAGACGAATGGATAAAGATGATGTGGTGTATATATATATACATGTATATGTATACATATATATGTGTGTGTGTATATATATATACACACACATACATACACACACACAGTGGAATATTACTCAGCCCTAAAGAGAATGAGATCTTGCCATTTGTGACAACAGGGTTGGGCATAGAGGGTATTATGCTAAGTGAAATAAGTCAGACAAAAAACAAATACTGTATGATTTCACTTACATGTGGAATCTAAAAAATAAAACAAGGAAGCAAGCAAACAAACAAAAAAACAGAAACAGATTTATAAATACAGAGAACAAACTGGTGAATGCCAGAGTGGAGGGGGTTAGAGGAAAGGGCAAAACAAGTGAAGGGGATTAAAAGGTATAAACTTCCAGTTATAAAATAAATAAGTCATGGGGATGAAAAGTACAGCACAGAGAATATAGTTAATAATGTTGTGTAATAACATTCTATGGTGACAGATGGGGACTACGCTTCTTGTGATGAGCACTGAGTAATATATGGAATTGTTGAATCACTATGTTGTACACTAATCTAACATTGTATGTCAACTGTACTTCAATAAAAAAATTTTAAATATATATATATTAATTCACTGCCTTCTGGCCTCCAGGATTTCTGATGAGAAGTACTGTTTAATTCTATTTAAAAATCACTTATGTGACTTGCGGAAAAAAAAAAGTGGTGCAGTTTATGTTAACAGCTTTTGTAAGATGAAAGCCTCCACATCAAAGTCAGAAGAAGGAAAGAAAAGAGAGGAATGCTGGAAGTGATGAAAACTGCTATGTTATCACTAAGGTTTGCCATTCAATAAAAACAAAAAGGGGCTAAGCACCAATATCCAGAAAACAGAGTAGAATACTAATGAGGTAGTTGGCTGCCAGAATAGCAATTTTCACCTAAAGTTAGAGGACCCAAACCGAAATCAAACAAACACCTTATTTAATGAGGACCCAGGATTCTGGCAAAGTGAGCTCACCGGAACCTGGAAATTAAAGGAGGAGTGTTAAACAAGAACAATAACCAAACTTGTGGCATGTTAAAACGGATTACTTAAAAAAGCATTGTAGTAAGGTGGAAGCACAAAAGCTTTACAGCCAGAAAAATCTGGGTTCAGATTCTGCTTCCCAGTCATATACTACCTATACTAACTTGAACCAATTATCTTGCCCCCTACTATTCAGTTTCCTTATCTACAGATAGGATTCATCAATCTACCATCACAAAGTTGTTTAAAGACTAAGTGAGATAAAGTTAAGTAATTACTTTCACTGTTCATAAGAGACAGCCCTCAACTGAAGTTTCCTTTTCTCTTGAGATTTACCTGAAATACATGCATTTTAATAGAATGGGAGGGAAGATGACAGACACTTTCATAGAAACTGGGAAAGGTTACAAATCCCAAAAGCATGGATTCCAAGGGGGAAATTTATTTTCCTTCAGAGAATAACAATGAAAAATTATTTCAAACAAGTACAAGCAGAAAAGAAACTGGTAGACCAAATCTGGAGTCTGTTGCTAAGGCTGTTTCTCCTTTATCCTATCATTATGCAATACTTAGCAACAGTCTGTGTGAAAGCCTCCCATATTTCCAAAGTCTCCTGGGAAAACACAAGATGGAGTATAATACCTAGGGTTTATACTGATTATGATGACAATAGATGTTCATGATGATCCAAAGTAATTAAGAAAAAGATAAATCAGTAATTGTCTAGTTAGTAAGAGAGGAAAGCATGCCACATATTTTATTTACAAAGAGATCCTTTGAAAATATTTGTAATAAAATTAGTTTCTGATAATAAAATATCTGTTGATGCTAAATTCCCTGCTCAGTGCCAGACAGAAGAGGAATTACTGTATATTAATCTAGAGAAATGAAGAATTTTTAAATATATCCTTGAGCTTGTATGTTTGACATCGTGAAGGAAAACCATATTACTTCTCAAACATCCTTTATGCCATAAGCAGAGACAGACTATTACAGGAATAAAACAACATTGTGTATTAATTTGCCATAGGTTTTTTTGAGACTACATTTTAAAAATTATTTTTTATATTTCATGTACTATCTTGGTTATCTCACTAAGCTAAAATTCATTTACTTTCATTCCAATTTATCCTTTTTTTTTTTTTAAGATTTTTATTTATTTGACAGAGATAGAGATAGCCAGGAAGAGAGGGAACAGAAGCAGGGGGAGTGGGAGAGGAAGAAGCAGGCTTCCAGTGGAGGAGCCTGATGTGGGGCTCGACAGAACGCTGGGATCACACCCTGAGCCGAAGGCAGATGCTTAATTAACGACTGAGCCACCCAGGCGTCCCTCCAATTTATCCTCTTGACTTAGGCTGTCCAGTATAAACTGGAGAAACCAGAAATTCAACAGAAACAAATCACAGCAAATAAAATACACAGAGTTTGAAAGCTAGAAAATAATGTTCTAGGTGTCATGACATCAGAACAAAAGTCGAAAAAGTTTTGTTGGATGAATCTACAGTGAACTGGGTAAAACTGCCTATGACCCAGTAATATTAAAAAAATGCCACTTGGTCTGTTAAAGTTCCCAATGTGCCAAAGTATTTGATATCATATTACCTATGATATGAGGTACTGGGGCTCCAGGTTTTGGGGAGTGTTGTTGGAGTAAATTTTTTTTAAAAGACATGCAAAAATTAGGCTTTGGCCTAAGTATCCAGCCACAGCATGTTTCTCCATTCTGCCTTGGCCTGCTTCAAGTCATTTCTGGATCCCTGAATATGACATGACTGGAAATTACATGATCCTTAGGTTAGTTACTATTATATCTAATCAGCGTAATAGAGCATATATATTAAAAAAGCCATGTCATCTGGATTTACTATTAGTATCTGAATATCCATTTTCCAGGTTAAGATGGTATTTTAGATATAACTTACAATAAGAATCTCCCTGTGTGGGGCGCCTGGGTGGCACAGCGGTTAATCGTCTGCCTTCGGCTCAGGGCGTGATCCCGGCATTACGGGATCGAGTCCCACATCAGGCTCTTCCGCTATGAGTCTGCTTCTTCCTCTCCCACTCCCCCTGCTTGTGTTCCCTCTCTCGCTGGCTGTCTTTCTCTGTCGAATAAATAAAATCTTTAAAAAAAAAAAGAATCTCCCTGTGTGCTTTATATATTGAAATTTTATCAATCAGATGAAGTACAACCGTACATTAATATAAGAGAAAAACGTGTAATTAATGATTATGAAAACCATTTTGTGTACAAAAGAAACTAACACTCTTCAAATAGCCAAGTAGAAAACTGGAGTAATGATATTGAGAGAGTAATTTAGGTATTGATTTTAAGAATATTATACACTGTTTGAGCTGACAAATGATTATAAAAATTTAAATGAAAAATACAAAACAGGGGTGCCTGAATGGCTCAGATGGTTAAGCGTCTGCCTTCGGCTCAAGTCATGATCCCGGGGTCCTGGGATCAAACCCCACATTGGACTCCCTGCTCAGTGGGGAGCCGGCTTCTCCCTCTCCTTCTGCTCCCCCTGCTTGTGCTCTCTCACTCTGTCAAATGAATTAAAAAAAAAAAAAAGAAAAATACAAAACAGAATAGAAATTATGTCATAATTCTATTTTTATCCATTTATTTGGCATTCTAACATTCATAACATTAAACAGAATAACTTCTAAAGAATATTTTTAATTATTTAATCCCACGAATCTTTCAAGAAAAAATCCTATTTGAGAATTCACATCTTTTGTGGATGGATTAAAAACAGAATGTTAACTTTGCTACCTCAAAATTTCATGAGAAAAAAACTCTAGGGGTGCCTGGGTGGCTCAGTCATTAATCGTCTGTGCCTTCAGCTCAGGTCGTGATCCCAGGGTGCCGGGATTGAGCCCCGCGTCAGGCTCCCTGCTCAGCGGGAAGCCTGCTTCTCCCTCCCCCACTCCCCCTGCTTGTGTTCCCTCTCTCACTGTCTCTCTCTCTCTGTCAAATAGACAAATAAAATCTTAAAAAAAAAAAAAAGAAAACTTTAAAGTTATGTGTCACATAATCAATCATCTTTGCTCCAGATATTAAAAAAAATATGTAAAAAGGAAAATGTTAGAGGAAAAAAAAGTTCCCCCAACTATCTTGTATTCCACTAATCTCAGTTGAAAGTGACCCTGTATTCAGTACCCATAATGTGCATTACAGCAATTACAGCAGTAATTTAGCAATAGGCAGTATTGAGAAATTATTACTTCACTGGAATTTCCTATTTTTAAAAATAGACCACTAAAATTTCTAATAATAAATTATAATAATTGGAGGATATTTCAGTTTTATTCATGTATTCCAGAAATTTAATCTATGATGATGATATTAACTTTAGTCTAAGGTTTGGTCAAATGTTGGTTTTCACACTTGGATATCTGTAATTTTTTTAAAAACGTATGTTTGGTACGATATGTATATACAGCCAAAATATGTAGGTATTTCTTACATAAATGCATTATTCACTTCCATTTTTGTTTGCTTACATAAAACATAATTTTAAAATAGACTCCTATATATGCCAAGGATGTAGAAAAGAAATCAACCCACAAGCTCCTTTATGGGCCAAAGAGTAGCCTTTATAAAGAACTCAAACCCCACACACAAGAACCAGTGATCTAATGTTTTATTGTCAACTACCAGTCATCAAGAAAAATCCAAGCAAAAGAGGTGTTGGCTCTTCTGATCTCTATGCATTTTCAATAAATTCTCTTAATAGGTTAAGACCAGTATACAATGGAAGAATTCTTGTCTTCCATAGCTAAAAATGTGCAGATGTAACTAGATTTAACTGATTTCATACTCTTAAAAGTATGTGAAAATTAATATTCTTTATACATTCAATTTTTAATATTTTAGGATTTAGAAAAACTTTGTCATATAAGATGAATTTATAATAAAGTAGGCTGAAATTGCCTGGGATCAAGTAATATCTAACAGGAAAAAAAAAAAAACCCAAATCCTTTTAGGAATCCAATATCCCAGTCCAGCATCTGGTGTCAGATTTACTACCATCATGAGGCAATGGTGGCAAGGAAAAGAGTACAAAATCAAATGCTATGAGACACAGACTGTGGTAAGTAGTTATTTACCCTCTAAATCTGTTTCCTAAACTATAAAATGAAGATATTGATATCTGTCCTGTCTACATGAATCAAATGAATTAAAGTATGTGAACTATAAATAGCAATATATGTAAAATATAGAGTATCATGAGTTCTAAACCTAGGTTCTTTTTTTCTGTCACTTTTATATATAGTTAATGATTTTTACATGGTTTTATAATTTTAATGATAATTAACTTAGGATTCCCTTTATACACTCCTTGGGATTTCCTTTGGTTATTTGCCACTCAAAAATGTGGGTTTTATGAAAGTTGGAGTATTATAAGAGTTCATTTGAAGTAGTAATGTTAAGCCATGAACTCACATAAAAAAACAAAGCAAAGCATGGGGTGCCTGGGTGGCTTAGTCAGTTAAATGTCTGACTCCATCTCAGCTCAGGTCTTGGTGTCAGATTATGAGTTCAAGCCCTGCACTGGGCTCTGGAGCCTACTCAAAGAAAGAAAGAAAGAAAGAAAGAAAGAAAGAAAAGGCAAGATAAAATAAATATAAAGCTATTTTACATTAGAGAAAGGTTGCTCTTTGCCAAGAGTAATAATAATCTGCTGAAACTGCTTTTGCAAAGGTCATCCAATGACTGCTATTTGGGTTGGTACATGGCATCAGCACTCAAGCAACAACAGCCCCCAGGACCCAAACACCTCGAAAAAGATATTAGAAATAGTATCTCCTCATAACAGTATCATCACCTCAGAAAGTTCAACCATAAAATCAAAGTAAGATGAACCAAAACAGAGATGAGGAAGTCAGACACACAGGACCAAGTAAAAGATGACTAATTAAATTTAATATATTAACATGCAATGAAAAGAAATGTACCTATCAGAAAGGAGGGCTGGTTAGCAATAGAAATGATGAAAAAAGAAAGGTAGAGAGACAAATGTGGCCAGTGCCCATTTAAGCACTGCCCAGGAGAGGGGATATCCTGTAAGGCTGACAGATTCAAGTAACTGCTTGGAAGATACATTATGAAGATGGAAATATCACTTTATCAGGGCTTGATGCCATTTAAAATTCCAGTCACTTACAATCAACGCCCTCATTCTAATCCCATGCTTCTGTTCATCAGGCAATTTTTGGTAATTTGGTTTTCCATATAGCATTCTACATGGAGAGAATACCCTCCCTGATGCAAATATCTAAATATCCAATCCTCATTTTACATGACGGAATTGGTATTCTGATACACACACACACACACACACACACACACACACGTTCTCTTGTGATAGGGATGTCTATCCTCGAATAAAAATGCAGGCTCTAGCATCAGATTATTTGAGTACCCACTGATGTACTCTGTGACCTTGGGAAATTCATCAATCTCTTAGTGTCTATTTCCTTATTTGTAAAATGAAGGTTGCTGTGTAGGGTTGTCATGAAGATTACATGCAGTAATTCAAGTAAATCACTTAAAACAGAACCTGGCATATAGTAAGCACCACGTAAATGTTAGCCACTTTTATTACTTTTTAGCATGAATTAACATCTCCAAGTCTGATCAGCTCTGACACTGATCCTTTTCTGAATCTGGAAAACTGAGGCAAGGCCACTGGGGGCATCGATGCACAACAGAATACTGTGACAGTCCGAGACTGACTGGAAGCTTGACCCGGTGAATTCAAGGCCACCCATCTCTGAGATTTTTTTGGAAACCAGATCACCTGTCTGTCCAGGTGAAAACCCGCCTTCATTGCATAACGAAGGGTCACAAACTCAAATGACTACGTGGTCAGGCAAGTCACCCAATGAGTAGACCTCGGGTGCTGAGTTTGCAAAGAAAGTATCAGTGAACACAGGTCAAATCTAATGGCATTCAAACACAAATATTTTTAAACATCGTGTCAGGCAAACAACCATGTGGACATTTTATGTGTGAAGGCCAGCTGCTTGCAAGCCCTGAAGCACTCTTTCATTCATGCTTTTCAAGGTCCTAATTTAGGATATCCTGTGGCCAATTTCCAACCCTTTCCTTTATCTGCTCTATGATCATCCCTTCCTTGAAACGTTCTCCTCCCTTGGCTTCCAGAAAACTTGTCTTCTTTATGGTCTACCACACATACCTGGGTGATCTCATCATTTTGACTAACATCTTTGCTAAAAACTCTGAGATCTTTATCTCCAGTTCTATCAATTCTAAGAAATATCTCATGAATTTTGCCTTTTATCTGCTTTCTCATTGCCAATGCTTTTGATCTGGTGCTCATTACTCAATTTCTACAATTTTACAGTAGCTTTGACTCATTACTTTCTTTCATACGCCACATCGATCAGCAGATCCTATTGGTTCTATCTCCAAACCACATCCAAAATCCAACCATTTTCTCCTCACTGGCCTAAAACCATCATCACTTGTCACTGATATTACCATAAGCAACTTCCTTTTTACCATTCCTTTACCACGGCGTGACCGTGCTCCTCCTCTGCTCAAATCCTCCAGTGGCTCCTTACCACTCGGAGTGAAATCCAAGCTCCTGAAAATGGCTTTACACGGCCCTACGCAACTGCCCCTGTTGCCCACCTAACTTCATCTCTTACTTCTCTCCCCCTTGCTCTTTCCTTAACTACACTAGGCTCAATCCGGGTTCTAGGCTTTTTTCACCTTCTGTTCCCTTTATCTAAAATCCTTTCCCCCCAGACATACTGGGCCTGAACTGCTCTCTTATTCCAGGGCTTTACTCAAATGTTACTTTTTCCGTTGAATATTTCCCTAAAACCTATTTAAAATGGAAATACCCTCCCTACACCCATTACGATACCCCGCCTCCCTTTCTACTTTATCAGCATTGAACACATTTGTTTTTCATGTTTAGCATCGCTTTCTCCAAAGAAAATGTAAGCTCCATTAGGCAAATGATTTTTGTCTTTACTGCTGTGTTCCCCAAGTCCAAAACAATATATATTAAATATCAGATACTTAATGAAAATTATTTAAAGTTCCCTAAATTGTCTTCCGTCTACTGATCTCCCTTTCTGTAGTCTGTCTCCTCCTAGCCCCTAGGTATCATGCCAAAAAAGGCATCTGAACATTCTACCGCTTAAAAAACCTTGATGACAGGAGTGCCTGCCCCGTGGGCTCAGTCAGAAGAACACATGACTCTTGATCTTGGGATCGCAAGTTTGAGCCTCACGCTGGGTATAGAGATTACTCGAGTAAATAAATAAATAAACTTTAAAAAAATAAAAAACTTTGGGGCGCCTCAGTCGTTAAGCATCTGCCTTCGGCTCAGGGCGTGATCCCGGAGTCCTGGGATCGAGCCCCACATCGGGCTCCTCCACTGGGAGCCTGCTTCTCCCACTCCCACTCCCCCTGCTTGTGTTCCCTCTCTCACTGGCTGTCTCTCTCTCTGTCAAATAAATAAATAAAATCTTTAAAAAGAAAAACAAACTTTGATGAGATCTTTACATCATTCAGGGTCAGATCCCTAGTTCACTGAAGCTTTTCCTCATTCCCCAAAATATGTTGCACATGTTTCACATACTAACAATTTTAGCATCTCTGAACCCACCATGCCAGTTCACTTCTTCGTGCTTTTCATATATTTGACTCTGCTTGGCCAAACTTTTACTCATCCTCCAAATGTAGCTAATTCCATGATGCCTCCCTGAAGCTCCCATCTATGCCACCATGGCACTCAATTTATACCTTTGTTATAGGACTAGTGCTATAACTATGCATTACCAGTCTGTTTCTCCTACTACATTAAAAGATCAAGAGAGCAAGTGCAGTGATATTGTATTCAGATTTGTTTCCCCAGTGCTTAATACTATATACGTGGCACAGAAATCTGTTGAATGAAAATTTAATCAATGAGAATTTAAAAGTAAATGGAACAGTTTGTTTATGAAGGGCTAGGAAAAGAAAAATGTCTAAGAGTCAAAGTGCTTTCCTACATCAAACCTGAACGTGATGTATAACTTGAGTTTTTTACATTTGCTAAAGAAAAGCTCATTTTGATAGTTTTAACAATAAATTAGTAGATTCAGGAGTAAATAATAAACTAATGATAAAATTTAAGTTTTTCAAGATGAAAAGTGTTCTGAAGATTGGTTGTACAACGATGTGAAGGTACTTAACACTACTGAACTGGCCACTTAGAAATGGTTAAGATGTAAATTTTACACGTGTATTTCACCACAATTAAAAATAAATTAATTAGTAGCCTAGTGAGGGGGGGCATTTGCTCAAGTATACATATTAATTTATAAACCAGGTATAGAACATCAAGTGAACTCTAATGTAATTTTTTAAATTAAAATTACTGACTTATTAAAGTAGGAAGGGAGATTGGATATCACCTAGTTCAACTACCTCATTTCACAAATAAGAAAAATAATCATGGAAAACAGGAAAATATTAACTAAGAGGAAAAACCAGGATTAAAACCCAGGTTTTACTAAGAATGCAGGGCTCTCTTAATTGCACCACATGACAATCCCTAACAATTTAGAAAGTAGAGGCTAGAACTTATTGTATTCCATCCACATGCAAACATAATGAAGAGTGAAAGTAATACTTCAGGTAGGAGTTTGCATACCTAGGCTCTATCTAGCCTCTATCTATGGTTATCTCGTGAACAAGTTACTGAGCATTGTAATACTATACTACCTCATGGGATTAATGTGAGAATCAAATGAAAACCCTGTTACAAATGGAGAGTGTATCATCGTCTCTATCATCATCCTTTCAGATTCTCCAGGGTAGTCTCTTAGTAATGTTTTAATAATTATGTGGGGGAGACAGAGCAGGGAGAAAAATATAAACTATTATAATTCTGACTACTTGGAGTTTGGTTCTTGTTTTACATGAGGAAGGAGAGTGGGGGAGAAGAGGGAAAGAACATAGAAGGTTGTTTATAATGGGCAAAGAATAACCTCTTCCCAAAGGAAAGTATTATAAATAGCTCTTATCAATTAAAGACTCAGAATCACAAGCTCTTACATTACTCATGTTAAAATTATCATTTTTCCCAGTCTAGACTCTGTAAAACTTTTTACTTTTAGCATATTTCAGAAAATTATGTAATAGTTACTTAGGTATATATTTATCTTTCCTACTCTACTGTACATGTGTCCAAACAGGGACTCATAGTATTTAGCCTTTAAAAGTTGTGTATTGTTTTAACTGGGTCAACATCCAGTGAAATATAAAGCTAGATGGCTGAAGCTGTGCCTCAGACAACTGGATGAAAGGGAAGAATTGAATGAAAAGAGAGACAAGAATTTTATCTATCTCCCTTTGGCTTCCCCCAATTCCTTCTCCACCTCTGTTCTTGATTTCTCAGATACCACGCAGAAGTCCTCTACTAATATTCTATATATCCACAAGTTCATTTATGTATATTGTTACATTTAGTAACACATATAAAAATACCATGTTTTCACTCCAGGCATGAAAATATTTAAAGAAAAGTACACCGAATCAGTATTTTTTAAAAAAGCAACCTCATCTGGCAAACAAATCTTGTGTAAAATGGTCACCATATAAAACATGTGCAAGAAAACTACCATTTTTTAAAAGAAAAAAACCTGCATCTTCTGTGAATTTCCATTTCCATTTAAAATCTCATTCTGATGTAAATTATAATAGTAATATTTTAATTTGTATAAAGCAGTTGTAAATAAAGATCATATATGCAACTTTTTCCCTTGTACTCACAATATGACTTAACTTTAAGAAAATATCAGAAAAAGGATATCCTTGAAATAATGCCTAGCTCCAAATACTGGAATTCATATATCTTCTCCAATAATTCACAGAGACTTGTATTACAGTATAGAATAGCTATAACATGGAAGCACCAAACATTTCGGGATTCCACAGACTAGTCCATTTTTCCCCACATTTCTTAAGAATCACCTGGGCAGGCTATTAAAAATAGATGGAACACAATCCTCCCCTGGAGATTGTCATTCAGTTGCTCTGGGCAAGACAAAAATCTTTATTCCTTAAAGTGATTTTGATGGTTAGCTAAGATTGTAAAACATTAATCTAGTATAGTGATTCTCAATTTGGCACATGTTAGAATTGCCTGAGGAGCTTTAAAAAATTTTTAAACCCAGGCTGAAGCTCAGACCAATAGAAATGATAACAACACTTTTTTAAAAGGCTTCCCAGAGGAGGCTGAAAAACACTGACCCGGTAAAAACTTGAAAAAATCCTGTAGAACCCTCTCATCAATAAAGAAACTAGGCTTGCTGAAGTTCACAAAACTAAGTGGTAGCAAAGCTGGAGCTAGACCATTTCCTGACTCCCAATACACTTCATTTTTTGATGTAATTGTTTTCCATATAGGTCGACAAAAAAAAAAAAAGTGTGAAAAAGTTAAACCATCTCTTCTTGCCTCAAAATAATACTGTCATTTAACAACTGAGTAAGTTAAAATGAAACTTACTTTTTTGTTTCAATATCACTAGTAAATATTTTCTCAATGCTAATATAAAACAAAAAAGACTAAATATCACTATTTAATCTTTAGTTCTTAGTACTAAGCTGTTAATAAATCTTACAAAAACTTCTTTAAAAATTTTTTAACTTCTAATTCAATATTTTAAAATTCCAAATTCTTTTTGATGTCTGGCATCACAGTTCCTTACTGGCAAAGTTATTTCCATACCTGAATTTGGTGACAAGGTTTCTTCATTACATAGAATACGTAATTCTACATATTGAAGCTGCTTTGTGAACAGACCAACACATTTCCTTTTTCTATACAAAATAATTCCACAGATATTCAGAGTGGGAAATTCAGAATGGGAAATTTCTCAAAATATTGTTAACCCATTCCAAGAATTCTGTCATTTTAGTGACAAAATAATGTAAAATAATCATGAAAGATATGTCAAGTGCAAGCTTATATTGCCATAATTTTTAAGAGTGTTTTTTTACTTTCTAAAAATTACTGTATGTTTAATTGACTTGTCTTCTGGTGATCTACTTGCATTACTAGGATATCAAAGTTGTTGAAATATTTTTATCACTCTCAAGGTTGCCAAATGTTTAGATATTTCAAATTTCAGTATGTTTGTTATTTCTACTTGTGGAGTTAGAAAAAAAAGTGTGTGGAATGCTTCGCCAAAAGCATATCACATTACTCCACAGGTAAAACTTAGGCAATTTGTATCTAGTTTAGACTAGAGTACAATGTATACTTTTGATTACTTCTATTTACAAAGGAGAAATTGCCAGGTTCCATATTTTTAAATATTCTAAATAAGAATCAGATGCAACAGATTTTATTCCAGTAATTTAATGAACTAAAGCCCTCTCTTCTTGTTTTTGCAATCAAGGTAGATAGCAATGTAAACTAAAAACCTAACCAAAACTTCAGTATACTATTTGCGCTTTTTAAAATATGAAAATACCCCCAAACCACTAAAAGGAACCAAGAATGTGCCCTTAAAGCAAAAACAAAATATCAGAATCTCCGTTAAATGTTCAAATTATATACAGTACTTAGAAAATGCAGCTACAGGGGATAATCCTTGGAGTTCTTAACTTCAGGAGAAAGCTGTGCTACACTAAGGTTTGCAAAGCCTCAGTATTTTGTGTTAACATTTTTAATTTGAAACTCTTTCAAATTCTGAGTAAGACTATAAATACATGGCCTTTGAGGGTTGTTTAAAAATTTTCCTAAAAAAAAAAAGTTTATTTTTAGGAGTGTGCTAGGGCAGTAGTCAAATAGAACACCAGCTATTACAAATTCCTGGCTGGTCCCATCTGGAAGTGAACGGCGGACCCTGGGCTGGGAGAGGCTTCGTTTCAGCCCAGGCTGGACCGCAGCACCGAGCCAGCACGCGGGAGGCGCCGGGCGCAGACCGAGCGGCAGACGGAGCCGCCCGGGGGCGGGGGGCTCGCACGTGCCGGCCGGGGGCGGGGCCGGCCGGAAAGGACCCCGGCGCGGGGAGGCGGGCGCGGCCGGGCCGACCTCCCCCGCGGCCGCCAGCCTGGGCTTTACATAAGGGCGCACGTCATGGAACTGATGGAGCCACACAGAGACGTCTAAGTCATGCAGGAGGCGCGCGGCCCCGGCCCGCTCCCGCCGCCCCAGACCCCTCCTCTCATCCGACAGAAAGACAGACAAGAAGGGTTCCCGACCTGTCGTGCCCTGCATGTTCAGAGTCTGTCATGTTTGGTCAAGAACGGGGCGGGGCTGGAGGACAGGTCTGCGAGGCCGGCGGCGGCGGGGCGCTGGGAGGACCCCTGCGCCGCCTGCGGGTACCTGCTCCCGGCCGCCGCCGAGAGGTGACGAAGTGGTAAAAACTCACGGTTACTAGTGAGCGACACAGACACAGACTTTCCAGTCTATTAACAACCACGCCAGAGAGATGGGGCTCTAACTGCAAACACTGGCCAACGGCCCCGCGCTGCCGGCGCTGCCGCTTTAGTCTCTATTCGCCGCCGGTGGCTGAGGCTTGGGAGCGGGCGGGCGGGCGGCGTGCAGCGACGCGGGGATTTGGACACTGGCCGTAACGGTGATTTCTCCTCACCAACATGGCGGCACCCGAGACAGGCGGCTCGATAAAATGGCGCCTGCCGCAACACCTAGCCCGGGACTAAAGGGCAGGAGAGATTCCTCCGCGTGCCGCGGCCCTTGCCCGGCCCGCAGGGGCCGAGCGCGTTGGCCATTGGAGGAGGCAGCCCGTCAATCACCCCCAGGGGCGGGTCCCCTTCCTTCTCTGTGAAGCGGCGGAGGCGGCAGCCAGCTAGCGTAGACGGGCGGCGCCTCGGGTGGCACTGGGCGGGGGAGGAGGCCTGCGAGCCCCGTGCTGTTGATCCGCGCTTTCGGGCGCATCTGGCGGGCTGGGAAACGGGCGGAGGGGTTCAAGACGCACCCTAACAAACGGGCCCCCAAAGCCATTCTGCGGCCGGGTTAGGGGTGGGGTGATAAAGAACAGGCGGGTGTTGGGTCTTTTAAAAAATCACCTCGGTCGCTTAAATAATGGGAAAATGTGCTTCCTCCTACAAGGTAGCGCCTCTTTTTGTAATGCCTAGTGCTCATAATCGCGTTTTGAAGAAAGTAGCTTGGCATGTGACTTTTTCTCATAGTTAATAATAAATTTACCTACCCAATTATTAAATAATAATAAATTATTAATAAAAGTTAAAAGTAAATCAGATTTGTTATTTTAAAACATTAATATTCCATATGTAAAATATACACAAATATTTTCTAAATAAGTCACACGTCTTTATACTTATGAACGTGACCTTTAGCAATAATTTTTTTAAAAACAAGTCAATGTTTTGGCCTATTTAATAAATTAATTTCCTTCTGAAGGAAAGTTCCTTGTTTTGTAATGAAAAGATGAACTTCATGGTAAATCCTCTCAGATACTGACTTCGTGGTAGTGAATGCATTTGACTAGTGCATAAATGCAGTGCATTCAGAAGCAATCGCAATTAATAAATTTTAAAATAAAAAAATTAGATATGTACATTGAAAAAAAGAAAAGAAATCGCAATTTTTGTTGTTGTTGTTAAGTTGAATGCAGCCATTGACAAGACCTGCACACTGATAGATAATTCCACAGGCACTTGCCGCATTTCAACATAATACATTCCTAGGACACTCAAAAAGCAGGTCTATTTTGTCTGGAGTAACAGTAATTAGCATTTGGAGTTAGATTAGAATCTCTAGGTCTTTGTCTATTATAACTATCTTAATTTAGGTTTTACTGTAACTAATTCAGATAGCCGACTTCTCATGCTCCCACACTTAACGACTGAGCCACCCAGGTGCCCTCTCCCTTTATTATTATTTTTAAATAGCTTTATTGATATAAAAGCATATACCTGAAATTTTACCCATTTTAAGTGTACAATTTAATGACTTTTAGTAAATTTGCCAAGTAATGCAGCCATCACCGACGTTCAGTTTCAGAACATTCCATTCCCGCAAGTGCCTATTTACAATTAATCCTGTCTTGCCACCCCTGCCTCAGGCAACTGAAAATCTACTTTCTGTCTCTATAGATTTGCCTTTTTGAACATTTCATGTAGATTGAATATGTTATTTCATTCTCCCTTTATTTTTTATTTTTATTTTTTTAAAGATTTTATTATTATTTATTTGACAGAGAGAAACACAGCAAGAAAGGGAACACAAGCAGGGGGAATGGGAGAGGAAGAAGCAGGCTTCCTGCTGAGCAGGGAGCCCAACTCAGGGCTGGATCCCGGGCCCTGGGATCATGACCTGAGCCCAAGGCAGACGCTTAATGACTGAGCCACCCAGGCGCCCCTCATTCTCCCTTTAAAACACCCAGTCACCTCTACACAATCTGAATGGAGTTCAGCCCTTTAGCTACAGTCAATAGTTTCTGAATAAAATCTGTTTTTGCTACTTTAATGTCTGGCTTTGTTTATCTTTGACAATCATCCCCACCCTTAACGCACACAAATACTGTAATCACTATAAAGGTGCCAACAGGGGAAGGAGTGCTACTGGCATCTAGTGGGGAGAGGCCAGGGGTGCTGCTAAACATCCTATCATGCATAGGACTGTCACTCAGCCCAAAATGTCAAAATGCTCAGGTTGAAAAGCTCTGCTCTTGACAAGCAGAACTAAAAGTTTTGGGGATTAGAAGCAAAAATTAAAAAAAAAAAAAAAAAAAAAAAAGCAAGACTTTTACTACGGTCTCCAGGGTTAATAAAGGAAGGGTCGACTCCCATTTCCATGGTTTGTTTCCCAGGCCCATGAATCCTGAGTATGGGAGAAACAGCACCATATTATTGATTGTTGATTTATACCATATGTTTACAAAACATATACTCTGCATCTAGCTAGTACTGAAACTAGTACTCAAGAGACCATTCCGCCATCTTATTATGTCAGTTGCTTTTTTGTATGTGGTAAAATATATATGATACAAAATTTGCCATTTTAACCATTTTGAAGTGACAGTTCAGTGGCATTAACTACCTTCACACTGCTGTGCAACTATCACTGTCTGCTTCCAAACTTTTCCATCACCCCTAATAGAAACTGTAACCGTCGAGCTATAACCCATTTCTCCCTCTCCCAGCACTGAAAGCCTCTAATCTATTATCTGTCTCTCTGATTTCAGTCCCAGTTTTCTATTTTTTGGGGTATATACCTAGGAGTAGAATTGCTGGGTCATATGATAGTTCTATGTTTAGGCCAGCTGCTTTATAATGCTAGGGGCATCACTTATCTATTGCTGCACAGCAAATTATCCCAAAACTTTGTGGTTTAAAACATAAATGAGCGGCGCCTGGGTGGTTTAGGCAGTTAAGCGTCTGCCTTTGGCTCAGGTCATGATCTCAGGGTCTTGGGATCAAGCCCTGCGTTGGGTTCTCTGCTCGACAGGGGAGTCTGCTTCTCCCTGTCTCTCTCTCCCTCTGTGCTCAGTCTCTCTCTCAAATTAATAAAATCTTAAAAACACACACACACATAAATGAGACAGGGACCTTGGGAACAGGCCCCCATGCACCTGGGACTCTCCTGGGTGGCTGTCATTACTTGTCTTGCAGAGCGACCTGTAGGCTGTAACTGCCTATTCTTGCAGAGCATAGCACTAGCCAAGGAACAAGCCTAGACCAGGTTCAGACTAGTCTCAGATAAAATGGGCAGCAAATTTACCTTTCACTGACTTTTTCCCTTATTATTATGCTAAAACACACACCTAGAGGTGGAGACAACATGCAAATGAAACAGACATGCGAAGAAGCATGCTTTGTCAACTGGGCCTGTGCCCCCAATTTCCTGGAATTCCCTGCCCCTACAAGCTTAAACATCACTCCTTTCCCACCTCAACCTCTTTAAAAGTTTCCCTGGTTATTGTTCAGAGAGCCAGTCTGACCCCTTGGTCACGACTGCGTCTCCCTTCAGCTGCAGCTGCTGCCCCTATATCAAAGCCTTGCCTGTGTTTTTAAATTTTGGCTCCAGCCTCATTTCTGCTGTTGCTGAGTCCAAAGACCTGAGTCCAGTAACATAAACATTTATCTTCCTATATTTTCTGTGGATCAGGAATGCAGGAGCTACTCAGCTGTGTGGCTCTGTCCAAGTCTCTTATGAGGTTGGAGTGGCATGGGCAGATCAGCTTCCAAGGTGGCTCACTCACATGGTTGGCTTTTCACAGGCTGCGGGAGTGTTTTCTGACATAGTGACTGACTTCTCTTCAGGTAGGCGACTCAAGGGAGGAAGGCAGAAACTGCTGTGCTTTTTACCACCTAGCCTCAGAAGTCAGGCACCATCTAACACAGTATCTGTTAGAAGTCACTGGATCTAGTCTACATTTAAGGAGAGGGGACTAGGCTCCAGCTTTTGAAGGGAGAATTGTTAAAGAATTTGTGAACACATTTTAAAAGTACCAAATCGGGGCACCTGGGTGGCTCAGTCGGTTAAGCGTCTGCCTTCGGCTCTGGTTGTGATCTCAGGGTCCTGGGATCGAGCCCCGCATCGGGCTCCCTGCTCTGCTAGGAGCCTCCTTCTTCCTCTCCCACTCCTCCTGCTTGTGTTCCTTCTCTTGCTGGCTGTCTCTCTGTCAAATAAATAAATAAATAAACAAATAAATAAATAAATAAAATCTTAAAAAAAAAAGTTAACTTTCTTCAAGCTTATGCACTCCTTGCTTGCTGACCAAAGTCCCTTGGTCTATAGGAGAACCAGGCTACTTTCCTTGAAATTTGCAGACGTTTGACAGATGTTTCAGAGACCATCTTCCCTGTCCAGGTGAAGCTGGAGGGTTTTAAAAGAGAGAGGGCTAAGTGCAGAAGCAGGTGACCAGATGCTTAGTCATATGTTAAAATGACCCTGAAGAGACTTGCTGGCATCAGCAGCAGCTGTTTTCAAGTGTAGTCGGGCTTTATCTTCAGGGAAAGTTTGGCCCTCACTCCCAAAGGCCAGTGATACCTGTCCTGTAATAAATCTACCACAAACATACTTTGCCTTTTATAGTCTTTATCTGAAAAGGTAGTATGTGATGCTTTTGCAGGTCAGTTTTTCTTGCTATGTTTGCTGATTTTTACCTATCATTTTAATCTCCTTCTCTGGCCTGGTTAACTTTTGCTGTATACTGGACTTTTTATATGAAAATGTATGTGTCAATAAATTGAGTTTTGTAATATAGTACTTTCCTCCAAATGGGGTAATACCTTAATTCATTTCAATTTTCCTCTCAATTTTTTAGTAATGATTCAGGTACAAAAAGGGATTGCCTATAATATAAACAACAGGAGAAAGTACAGCTTCCATTTGTTTGTCTGGGAAGTGGACCCTGATTCGTGCCGGGAATCAAACACTCCCTCACTAGTAGGAGCCTGTCAGGATCAATGTCACCGTCCTACCTTTTCATTATTTCCACAACTTCCACTTTTCCACAGGCATTAGAGTAAGCAAAACTCAACAGTTCCCGTTTCCCAAATGTGTGTTCTATTTTTGTGCCTTGATACAATTCTCTCCACTTGGGATGCCCACTTACCCCTAATGAAAGTGAAAGAAAGGAGACTCCCAAAGACTTAGGATAAAAATTCTAAAAATATGTTAGATAACAGATCTAAAAGCGCACTGAAAAGAACGCACTTAGAGTGGCGCCTGCGCACAGTCGCGGGGAAGGAGCCAGCGGGCGTGCGCGGGGCGGGGCGGGGCGGCGCATGCGCGGGGCGACCTGGGGCCGGTGTGACGCTCTGGGTCCCTCCTCCTCCTCACGCGGTTGTTGTTACTCTAGCTGCCGGGCCCTCGCGAGGGTGATGGATTTTGAGAATCTTTTCTCCAAACCCCCGAACCCGGCCCTGGGTAAAAAACCGACCACGGACTTTGATGAAAGGTGATTCCCCATCTTTTTATGCTTTGATCGCAGGGCCCCAGCCGGGTTCCGCCTTTTGGTTCCATTCGGAGGTCGCCGGGGCCGCGTGTGGGCCACGCCGCTGGGTCGCGCGGGGAGTGCGTGGGGTCCGCCTGGCAGGTGCGGGGGTCGGACGTGGAGCGGTCGCTCTGGGGCCGCGGGGATGGAAGCCGGCAATGGGGCTCCGTTTGTAAGCCGCCGCGGCCGGGACCCTGCTTGAGGGAAGCAGCGGGGTCCAGGCGACGATCTCTTCCCTTTCTCGGCGCTCCTGACCCTCTAGACCCGGTTAGAAACCTCCATGTGTTTCCACACTACTCGTCCTTCCACCGGACCGTCAGCTCCAAGGGGACAGATCATTTGTCATTTCTCACTGACACATGCTAAACACTTTTTTTTTTTTTAAACCGAAACCCTAGGTTCATTAAACAATGAGGGTAAATAGTGAATAGTTTGCCTTTAGTTCATTGATTTGCATCAGAAGACCCTAAAGACCATAATAAAGCAGCAAACACCATTTGGATGTAACGTTTCCATTAGGTAGCGAAAGGAACTGACACCGCTGGCCAAATGATGCTAATTTATTGATCTCATTTTTAGAGACGTGTATAGTGTAGTTTGTTAACACCCAGATATTCATTTACATTTTTTTGTTTGAAGTGCTAAAGACCAACTTCTAAACCTGTATGTTTTCCCCAATTTCCTTAAGCTGAAACCGAGACACACAGCCTTTTTGTTCCTTTATTTCTCTCATTCTCAGTATATCTCTTATTTTGGTTGATTTTTACTTACCGATATCACTCAGATCTGTTCACTTCTGTCTCAAATAACTTAATTAAAACTGTTACCTTAATTCGGGCTACCATCAAGAGTTTTTACTAAGTGCTTTACGTGAAATATGTCATTTAATCTTAACCTTGAAGAAAAGATACTGCCCTTGTTTTTGCATATGAGAAAATTGAGGCACAGAGAGGATAAATAACTTTCCAAGATTGCAGTGTAAGTGGCAAAACTAGGACTAAGTTACCCATGATTTGATTTCTGTGTTTCTAAGGCAAAATAACTAACATAAGATCTATAAATACTGAAAAGAGACAAAGACGTTAATTACTTGCAGATGATATGATCCACCTACAAAGGAAAACAAGAGGAATGTTAATAAACTATTAAAATCCATAAGAGAATTCAGCAAGGTGAATCATCATGAGACAATAGCTGCATGTTAGAAAACAATAGCATTTATCAATTTGAAAATGTGTTGGACAGAAGATTCTTCACAAAAACTTTACTAAAATACATCAAAGACGCTTCTCGATTTTTGCCCAAATGTTAGGTGTAGAATGCTATTTAAGTATGGAAAGCATCTGTGAACTCTTCCTTGTTCATATCCTTTGCCTGTTTTTCTTTTCTTTGGTCCTTCTCTTTAAAATTTTAGGATCTCTAATCTGCAGATATTTTACTTCCAATTTGTTATTTGTCTTTTGACTCTGCTTATGGCATTATTTTCATTGCATAAAGGGTTTTTTTGTTTGTTTGTTTTAAATAAGGTCGCAGGAATCAACCTTTTTTGGTTTCTGGGTTTTTTCCTAGTAATTTTATGATGGGATTACTCATTTCTTGAGCACCTACCATTATCCTAGGCCTTGGGGCTATAGCAATAAATAAAGAAAAGATAAAAATCTCTATATTAATAAGATTTATCCTCCCCTCCAGCCCCACAGACAATGCATAATATATATAGTGTTTTGGGTGATGATAAATGCCATGGAGAAAATGAAAGCTGGATAGGGGGTTAGGAAGGGAAAATGGGATGGTAGGGAGAATGTAGATATTTTAAAGAAAGTAGTTAAAGCCTCAGTAATATCACTGATAAGTAGTATTTGAGTAGGGAGGTGAGGTGAGGAAGATTGACTTCTAGCAGAGAGAATATCAAGGTCTTGAGGTGGAGTGAGCGTGGTATGATTAGTGATGGGAACAAAGTGGCCAGAATGGCAGCTGGAGTGGAGTTACAATAGCAGGACTTGAAGAGAAGTGGGACTTGAGAGGTACTTGGGGGTAGGGTCAGGGAGGCAGATCATGTAGGGACTTGTAGATGCCATAAGAAGGACTTCGGCTTTTATGCTGAATGAGATGAAAAGCTAGTGGAAGGTTTTCAACAGAGAGTGACATTTGAGCAGGGTCATCCTGGTTGTGTTGAGAGTAGAATGTAACAGAGCAAGAGGAGCTTGGATCAAGAAGTGCCCAAGTAGAGAGATATTTTGAAGATAAACTGGATTTTCTCACAGATTGCGTGGGGGATATGAAAGGAGTATAAGTTACTTCAAGGTTTTGGGTCAGTATCATTAGAAGGATGGATTTGCTGTTTAAAGTAATAGGAGAGGGGCACCCGGGTGGCTCAGTCGGTTGAGTGTCTGCCTTTGGCTCCGGTCATGATCCCAGGGTCCCGGGATTGAGTCCCGCATTGGGCTCCTGCTCGGCAGGGAGTCTGCTTCTCCCTTTCCCTCTTCCTTTCTTGCCATTCATGCTCACGCACACGTGTGCTCTCTCTCCCTCTCGCTCTCTCTCAAATAAATAAATAAAATCTTAAAAAAATATAACAGGAGGATTAGGTCAAGGGTTCAGTTTGGGCTCTATTAAAAATATGTCAAGTAGCTATCCGGGTGGATGTGTTGACGAGGAAGGTGGCTTTGCCTGCCTGGGCTCAAATCTGAGCCCTACCAGTTAAGCAGGTGTGTGGCAAGTTTTACAAGCTTTCTGTAATTCCGTTTTCTCATCTGTAAAATGGGCTTTTAACCACCAGTGCAGTGCGTATGCCTTTGGGCTGTTGTGATGTGGGTGATAGGCATGGACTGGCTTCTGGCGCAGGGTGAGCATAACGCAAGTGCCAGCTGCCGCTGGTGCTGCTCTCGTAGGCATTATTGTCACTACTGCGTTGCCTCAGGAGAGCCCGCTTCCTATGATAACCGGAGCAGTGAAGCTTCACAGTATTCGGCTTATTGGCTCTTGTAGCGATGGCTTCTGTGGAGGTTCACAACCTGGTACCTTATCTGATAGACGAAGCTCTGAGGCTCTGACTAGGGACAGATGAGCCGTACGCTGTTGGATTGGGTGAAGGTCTGAAGCCCGAGCTCCTCCTGTAACTTTGCAAGAAGCTCAGAGCGTCTATTCACGTTTTTGTGCTAGTAGTGTATTCCGTTTGTAACATGTTTTTTGCGAATGTACACATTGCCTCCTCCTCGCCTTGATCTGGCACGTAACTCCTGTCTTAAGCTTTTATTCAATAGCCACGACTCGTCCAGACACAATTGCTTGCAGCCCCCTGTATTTATGGTGTAAGCCGTCATTTAGATTTACCTGTAGATTTCAGTGACATCTTTGTTCACCAGCTTCCCATCTTCATCTTTCTTGGGTTCATTCTTAGTTTTGGTAGAATATCATCAAGTCATTGTTTCAGACAATGTCTCTCTGCATATTCAACTTCTCAGTCCTTGCGAGTCTGAAAACAACTTTTCTTTTTCATCTTCCCACTCTCCTGACCTTGAAAGGCACCTTGCATTCTACCTGAAATACTATTCTCCCTTATGTTCCTCTTTATTTGCTAATTTTTCTTTTTTCTTTTTTAAAAGATTTTATTTATTTATTTGAGAGAGAGATTGCATGGCGGGGGGGCAGAGGGACAGAGACAAGCAGGCTCCCCGCTGAGCAGGGAGCCCAACTCCGGGCTCGATCCCAGGACCCTGGTATCACGACTTGAATGGAAGGCAGACGCTTAACCAGCTGAGCCACCCAGGTGCCCCGCTAACTTTTTAAAAAAGTTTATTTATTTATTAATTTTGAGTAATCTCTGCACTCGTTTTGGGGCTCAAACTCACAACCTGGAGATCAAGAGTCATGCACTGTACTGACTGAGCCAGCCAGGCACCCCTGTTTGCTAACTCTTACATATCTTTTAAGCTTAGAAGACCTTTGGCCCCCAAATCTAGGTTAAGTGTTCCTCATGTATGGACCTGTGCTTATCATACTATATTAAAACTGCTTTTTTTTCCCTCCCAAGCACATAGAAAGTTCTCAGAAGGTAGGGACAAGGTCTTTTTCATTGTTGTATCCCAGGATTTAAAGCCGACAGCCTAGTATATGGTGGATACTCAGTATTTGTTGAATGAATGGAGTGATGAATGAATGGGTGGTTTATATAGCTTCTGTTACTAGGACGTGAAGGTTATGTAATCTAAAATTTCAGCTTTACGATTTACTTACAAACACATGTTGACGTGTACTGTTCATCATAAATTTGTACATTATTCCTTGGAGTGTTTGGAGTAGACTTTGAATTTGGAATTTCTTTGAGAGCAAGTAGAAGAGAAGCCAAAGCTGTGAATTTTAATGCTATGGTATGAACCATTTTCAGATTGAAAAAACTCTTGTGTTATTTGATATTTTTGCTGCAGAATCGATGATGGAATAGATGATACAGAAGTTGAAGAAACACAAGGAGAGAAAAGAAAATGGGAAGTAAAACTGGAATGTGAGCAAATACCTAAAAAAGTAAGATTAAGTTGGCATATTGAAAAAACAGACAGGAGTGGGTATGAGAAATTTGTTAGGGGTCCTGTTTGTCCCAGTTTAGTCAGCATTGGAGACCTAGTTGGCTTATATCAAGGAAACCTGATAACACTTCAGAAAATTCATCATTCAGATACTTTAGTCTTTTAACATGAACTTTTTTAGTGTATTACCTTTATTTTGGTTTTCCCTGTTTCTGAAATGGGTTGTAAACCATTTCAAAAACTTCTCATTTCAAATTAGGCCACAATTTTTAAGCGTTTGATTTATTTGCCAGCTTAACTAACCTTAGTGATTTACAGCTTACAGCTTGTGTTACTTTGCTAGGACTGCCCTAACAAAGTACCACAAACGTTGACTTATGCAACAGAAGGTTCTTGTCTTGTGTTTCTGGAGACTAGATGTCTGTTATCAAGCTGTTGGCAGGGTTTGTTCCTTCTGAGGGCTGTGAGGGAGAATCTGTTCCATGCTCCTCGTGTAGTTTCTGGTGGTTTGCTGGCAATTTTGGTGTTCCTTGGCAAGGCTTCCAGAAGCATCACCCTGATCTTTACCTTCATATTTGAATTCTGTTCTCCCTATGTGCATATATCTGGGTCCCTTTTTATAGGGACACCAGTCATATTGGATTAGAACCTACCCTAATGACCTCATCTTAACCAACTATACATGTAATGGCCCTATTTCCAAATAAGGCCACATTCTAAGGTACTGGCTGTTAGGACTTCATCGGGAGAATTTGGGGAGGACACAGTCAACCCATAACAGCCAACATCTGCTCCTCTCTCGCCTCTTTTTCTCTTTTTAAACTTTTTTTTTATTGTGAATTTTAACACACCACAAAATGATGAGTTTGAATTGGCAGTGAGACTCAGGAGACACAAATAGGCTTTAATGTGATACTCTTATACCTAGCTTTATAAAAGATACAGGACAGAAAATACAACAGGTATAGCATCTTCGTCTCCTCAGCAAGCCTCTTAACTACCCAAGTATGTAACTTCTTTCACCTTTTGGGGCGTGTATGGCAGTTATGGACAAGAGCCAAGGTCTTAACACTGAAAAACTGTGGCCTGGATATCTCTCTCTTTGTTTTTTTTAAGATTTATTTATTTTTTTGAGAGAAAGAGAGCATGCGCACACAAAAGATAGAGAGCGAGCGTGAGCACACGCACATGCGCACGCACGAATGGGGGGAGGGTCAGAGGAGCTTCAAACAGGCTCCACGTTCAACATGGAGCCCCACTCAGAGCTTGACCCCATGACCCGGAGATCATGAGCCAAGCTGAAACCAAGAGCTGGACACTCAACCGACTAAGCCACACAGGCACCCCTCCCCCCAATTTTTTATACTGTTTTAATCACATAGACCCCCGTCCTTCATGCCCACTTAAAGTTCCCTAATTCATGTATAACCCAATACAGGAGATAGGCAGGTAGAACATGCTACAATTATTTTAAGTAGATTCCAATAATGGACACCTGCATTATTCCTAAGCAGGCTTGCTTCAGCCCAGGCCCTTTACTCACAAGTGCATAAAACATTAATGTACAGTATCACAGCTGATTAAAAAGAGAACACCAGGTAAAGACTTTGCCAAGTCAAGAAAGAGCATTACCCGCAAAGCCTCTGATGCCTTCTTTCTCAGTCATATTTCTTCATTTCCTACTAGAGATAACTAGAGTCCTAACTTGCATGCTAATCACTTCCTTGCTCTTCTTTACAGTTTTAGTTTTACTACTAATGCTGTAATCCTTAAGAATACAAATTTTCCTCGCCTGTTTTTATACTTTATAGAAATAGAAGAATATTTTATGAGTTCTTTCTGTTGTGTTTTTTCAACATTGTATTTATAAGATTCATAGATGTTGTGGCATATACTTGTCTATTTCCTGAGCTGAATAGTATTCCATTATTGAATATACTAGATTTCATGTTTGGTCTGATTCCCATTTTGGGGGGTTATGGGTAGTGCTGCAACATTCTTTCACTTGTATCCTGTAGCACATGTACTCTGTAGTTACCCAGGAGTAAAACTGCTGGGTCTTAGAGTATAAGCATCTTTGCCTTTCCTTTAATGCCAAACTGTACTCCAAAGTGGTTCTGCCAATTTTATTCCCAGAGGTAGTGTCTGAGAGACTGTATTTCTCCTGCTCCACACTTGGTATTGTCATCCGTCATAGTTTTCGCCATCTGGTGAAGTAGGTCATTGTAACTACGTTTGCATTTTATTGATTACTATTGAGATGGAGCGTCTTTTCATGTGTTTGTCCATTTGGATTTCCCTTTTTTTGGTGCCTTTTCAAGTCTTTTTGACTTCTTCTTCTTATCATTATTGGTTTGTCTGTGATTTTTTTTTTTCTTGTAGTTATTTTGGATCGTAAAGGTTTTTTTCCCTTCATTGTGGGTTGTGTGTTGCAAATATCTGCTCATTTTGTGGCTTTACACAATGGTATTTTTTAACTAAAAGTTCATAATTTTAGTGTATTCAAATTTATTAATTTTCTTTATAGTTAGTGTTTTATGTGTTTTATTTAAATATCCCAAGATAATAAAAATATTTTACTATGATGTCTTCTAAAAGATTGTTTTGCTTATTGTTTTGCTTTTCGCATTTAAGTTTGTAGTCATCCGTAATTGATTTTTGTATCTGTATACTGTGAGGTAGGGGTGACAAATTCTGTTTTACTTTTTTTTTTCCCCTGTTATCATACCCAATTGTTCCAGCACCATTCACTGAGGGAAAAAGCATTGTCTTTTCCCCCATTGGTCTGCAGTGTCACCATTGTCAAAAATCAAATGTTCATGTTTGGTGGGTTTGTTTCTGGACTCCATTTTCTTCCGCTGGTTTATCTGTCTAGCCCTCCCCCAAGACCTCACCATGTTAATTACTGCAGCTTTATAATGAGCTTGGATGTCAGGTAAGCAAATCCTCTCACCTTGTTTTTCTTCCTTAAGTGTCTTGAATATTCTTAGCCCTTTGCATTTCTTTTTTTTTTCCTCTTTTTATTTTTATTTGCATTTATTCTATGCAGAATTTACTCCTGAGCCATAAGTTTTTGTTTCTTTAGTTTCTTCTGGGATATCTTTCTCTTCTGTGCAACCTCCTCTTCTTGTTTAGGAACAATGTGCTCTTTTTCAATAAGGATCATCTCGATGTGGCAGGGAGAGCTCATGTGTGAGTTAATCCGACCATGAGCACTGTAAGTTCTATGCTGTATCTTTGGGGCTTTGCTCACCTGGCTGTGCTCAATGACCAGAGAGAGAATCTGCCTCTAAACCCTTAAGTTCAGCATTACCCTCTGCATTTTTAAGCATGTGCAGTAAAAATTCAACACTCTTCTTGGGCCGCTGACCCTGTGTCCAGCGCCACTGTTTGGCCTGGGCGCACCTACCAACTCCAGCATTGTAGCGACGGAATGGTACACACTGCTTCTGCAAAGTGACATCTTTCAGGTACTTGGTGGCTTTTTGGATGTGCATACCCTTGATGGCCTGGGCAGTTTCATGTGTGTTCTTAAAGTGAACACGAAGATTTGAACCTCTTGATTTGCATGATTTTGTAGGGTTTCCTGGGTCGAGTGAATAGTGAACCATTTTCAGAGGTCACCTCAGGCCACTTAGGGGAAGAGAGACCTTTTGCATTTCTATATAAATTTGAGAATCAGTTTGTCAAGTTCCTTGGAAAATCCTGGTGGGATTTTCATTAGGAATGCATTTAATCTACAGATCATTTGGAAGAGAACTGACATCTTTAGAATATTGAATTGTCTAATTTTCAGGTCCTCTAATTTCTCTCAACAGTGTTTTGTAATTTCTTTGTAGATGTCTTACATCTTCCATACCTTTTGTTAGGTTAATTGCTAGGTGTTTGGTGAGGCTATTATAAATTATGTCTTTTTTTAAAGCAGCATTTTCTAATTGTGGGTTTCTCATAATTTAGCTATTCAAGAGTTCTTTCTTGTTCTTTGTTTTGATGTTATAGCTTTCTAGCATCTTTTTTAAATGTAATGTCTTGAATGTCTTTATGGTCTGTTTTGCAAATACTAAACTCTGGTATTGTAGTGTGAAAGCAATTATTATAGTGTATAAATGAATGAGCGTGGCTGTGTTCCATTAAATTTTATTTATGGATGCTGAAATTTGAATTTTATATAACTTTCATTGTCATGAAATGTTATTCTTTTGTGTTTTTTTCCCCAGCCATTAAAAAAAAAAAATCTAAGGACCATTCTTAGCTTGCTGACTATTACAGAAATAGGTGGTAAGATGGATTTGGCCTTGGGGTCATAGTTTAAGGACACCTGCTCCAGATTTCTGTCATGTGTTTTTGTGTTCCTTCATTGTCCCTTGATTTAAGAGAGGCCGGGAGAGTTGGTGGATGGCCTTCACTGGTGTGTTAGTGGGCCTGTGTCTCTATAGGCTTTTCCTCCAGATGGGAAGCCTGATTGGGCGTTCAGTACATGGATGGGCTGTGTGGGTAGGTGGGTTTCCTCCAGCATAGTCGTTCTTAACCTTGTTTGTGCTATGCACTCCTCTTGGCAGTCTGGTGAAGCCCATGGGCCCCTTCTCAGAATAATGTTTTTAAGTGAATAAAATGAAATATGTTGGATTACAAAGGAAATTTATTTTGAAATTGAAATTTATTTGAAATTGAAATATGATTATCAAAAAATAAGTGTGGAAAGAGTAATATGTTCTTCATTAATGCACTAAGTAATAAGAAGGTCTAGCAGTAGGTCTAATTATTGTAACTTTGACATAGTGATGAATGTAAAAGATATTTTGAGATTTGCAACAACTGTAACGTGATATATGAAAGTACCTGTGATTCTCCTAGTGACAGCGGCAGGTACTGTTGAGACTACTGTTTGTTCCCTGTGTTCAGGACAGGAAAATGCTAAATGTCAGCTTAGAGGTTGGTGTAAATAATGTGTGATTTGTATTCCCATTCAAGTTCGTTGAATTCTGTGTGTAGACCCCTGTGAGGAGTCTCTTCTGGACAGCAGGGTAGAACCGGTCTTGTAGGTTGAATGGATGGAGTATATTTCTGTTGGGGGTTGCTCCCAAATGCCAGAATGTGGAGGACTTCACTCTGGGGTCTTAGTACCCACACAAGAAGATTTGGCTTTATCAGACATTTTATTCAATTTCTTTATTCTCTTTTTTGCCTGGGGTAAATTTCTGTTTGAATGTATCCTGGTGAGGGACGGGGCAGAGAGAATTCGTTACAATTGCTTTGTCTGTTTTTATGTAGAGTTTTAATTCATCCTTACTTACAGTCCCATTTCTCACACTCCAACTGAAACCCAGCCTTCCAATTATAACTTGCTTTTTGTTTTTCAAAAATTTGCCAAGAATTTGTTAAACTTTTCTCAATTACTGATGAATGTACTTCATGTCCTACCCCCCATTAATATTATGAACCTATGTTTACAATTCTGTACTTTTATTTCTTTGGAGTCTCAGGAGGCCATACTAGTTCAGTAAATCCTCCTGAGTTAGAAGTCTTTTGCTTGAAAAAAACTTTAAGCTCCTTCATTAAAGGGAAAAAAGTTGCATATTTGTATACTTTCTAAATTTTATAGAAAACAACATATATCAAAGCAATGAGTTTATAGCTAGCTGCATGAAGAAAAGTATTAAAGCAATTATTTGTATTTCGTGTATTTCATTGCCCTCTGAAAAGAATCATTATCGATTAGTAATACTGATCTCTAATGAATAATAAAACAACATAGTTGATGATTGTCCTGTTTTTGTTCATGTTGCCATGTCATCTTATCTCTTCATTTAATACAAATCAGACATGTTATCACCTTTTAAAGGGGGTCTGCTTTGGTACATATTTTGTGTGTAAGGGAGCACTTAATCACTCATTTGGATCATTGTGATATTTTGATTCAGATATACTGAATAGAATCTCATCTCTGTGTGTTTGACTAAGCCAAGCTTTATGGGAGCTGTTGCATGATGACTTTCCCTGTCCCCTCTAAATAAAATTAAAGGCCAAAAACCTGGTGAACATAATAATTATCACAAGAATTGGCCAACTTTTTCATAAAGGACCAGGTAGTGCATCTTGCCGACTTCGTGAACCATATTGACTCTGTCACAACTAAACAGGTGTAGATAACACTGAAGTGAATGAATGTGTGTGACTGCGTTCCAGCAAAACTTTGTTTAACAAAAATAGAAGGCCAGATTGACATCCGCCGACCCCTGACCAGATGTTATGTTTACAAGTTTGTTCTATGGTATTAGTTTTAAAAGGTGCTCTTTCTTGAAAACTTGGAGACAGGGAACTTGGTGGCCTGATATTGTCAGATTGGTTGATGGTCTTGTCTGGTGTAATGAAGATGAGGTAGGTGTACATTGGGGCCATTGTCAGGTTAGGAAACTTTCTCTTCTTCACGCAGGGAACAAATTCATTTTATAGGCCTCTGATCAATCCTCTGGTGGTACAACTCCTAGCTTTGAAGTTAACATCAAAAGTAAACCATTAAGTTGGACCACCTAGTATATTTTATCATAGCAGTTCTTCTGGTTTGCTTTTGGTTGTTTTTGAATCTGCTGCCTTCATCAGTTATGTGAAAGTAGATAAGAGACCAGACCCCAGAGCATGCTCTGGAGAAGGATCATTGGCCAGTTTAATGGTAGAAGTGTTATCCCTTCCTGACATCAAAATAGGAGCCTTTTGGCACTTGGATATTTTTTATATAAACCTTTTAATTAAAATGTATCATACATACTAACTGTAATTATACAGCTTGATACCCTTGTGTCACCATGTGTAGACATGTATGCCAATACTTGGAAATTCTTGTACACAAAGTACTTTAAGTTGTCTGCTGTGATCATCTCAGGCTGACTCAGGGTCAGCTGCCATACCTGGCTTCCTGTCCAGTGGGTGCCTGTGTTTGCCTCTGGTGCCTTGGGGCAGCTGCAACAACAGAGTTAGAAAACTGTTTCTGAAAGTAAAGTTAACTTGATTACGGAGAACTGGGCAGTTCTTTGTTCCTTGTCATCAGTGTGTGCCCCCAATGCTGTGAGTTATAAGAATAAGAATAGGCTTTGCTAGCTGTGATATATCTTAGTACAGTGGATTTTCGCTTGGGCCATTACAGTTTACTTATTCTTTAATGAAATGATGAGTTATTGAATTAAACCATTTAAAAGCATAGTTGATGCAAAGGGAGAAACAAAATGTGAATTATATTGTAGTTCAATCAAATTATATCAAATAATTAAGATTTGGGGTTTACTCTTTTAATTCAGTAAAGCACATCTGGTGTATAAATTCAGAACCTTCCATCAGATTTTTTTTTTTTTTTGAGGTGGATATGTTGTGTTGGTTTTGGTTTTGGTTTTGTTTTTTTTTTAATTCCGGATAATTTTAAAAATATAAGAGTGGAAAGAATAGTTATGTGAAACCCCATATACCCACCACGCAACCTCAACAATGATCAGTTCATGGCCAGTCTTTATTTCTTCTTTATAACCAGATTATTTTGAATATGCCAGCTTTTTAAAATTGAAAATTTAATTTTTACTTAGTTTAGGCACTTTGGGAACTCTACAACATCACCGAAGAATTTGCAATATAGAAAATCAAGAAGTAAAGACTACGATGTATATAGTGATAATGATACCTGCAGTCAGGAATCAGAAGATAATTTTGCTAAAGAGCTTCAGCAGTACATACAAGCTAAAGAAATGGCAAATGCTGCTCAGTCCTCACCATTTCCTGAAGAATCAGTGAAAAAAGAGGGAGTGAAGGAGACACAGAAAGGTAAGGGTGAAACTATTTTGTCATTTAAAGTTTATCTAGAGAATCCGTCACAATTGTCCATATATGGACTGGGGTTTGGGGAGAGGGGAGATTTTCTCCTGCATTTTATCTCATAGTAAGATCATGCTTTCCATGGATCTTTATACCAGATGTCAGCTTGCACAGCCTGAGACGCACCCACCACCGCCCCCCAACCTGGTCATTCAGCATACAAAGCTTAGGTTACAAGAGGAGAGTACAGGAGGGTTATCAAAGGCCATGACTGCTTTGAAAGGGAGAATGCTAAACTCTTGACCTCTGCGTATATGAAGGACAAGATGTGCCTGTTTGTATTGCTGTCGGTTTAGAGAGGAATTGACTTAATGTCTGATACAGTGGTGTGTCAGACTAAAATGAAATTTAGTTGTAGATATGAGGACAAATGACAACTACAGATGAAAGTAATCCTCTCGTTTTACTGCCTTTTTTTTTTTTTAAATACTCTTATTTTCTAATGTGATCTGTACACTCAATGTGGGGCTCAAACTCACAACCCCAGGATCAGGAGTGTACGTTCTACTGACTGAGCCGGCCGGGCTCCCCTATGTAAAATGTTTTCAGTGAAAACTCTGACAGTAGCATGGGAGGTCATTTTAAACACTTGAAGCTTTGGCTGCTGTAGTGCTGTGGCAGTTGCTGATTAGCTCCATTACGCTCCGAGCTCTTCAAGAGGTCTGGCTTGGGGCAGGCAAGAGTCGGACGCCTAACCGACCACCCAGGCCCCCTATAGAGTATACTGTGGAGTCACCTGTGCCTCCGTGTTCTCATAAATTAAAGTTAAAATCTTAACACTTTGTGTCTAAGATTTAACACATAAAATGAACTTTCTTGTTTTTAGCAGTTAAACAAAAAACTAAAAACCTTAAAGCTGTTCAGAAAAATGGTAAACAGAAGAAAATGAAGCGAAAACGGGCTTGCGCTGGACAGAAAGGATCAAACGCTCCCGTGCGGAACAGCGGCTCACGGGAACAGGTACAAGAGTGTGGGCGCGCGGGGGGACGCCTGCGTGCTGCAGAATTCTTGTCTCCCACCTCTGTGCGAGCCGCAGAGCAAGGCTCTCTGGTGGTGAAACATCCCCTCACCGTCAGTGCGCTCCCATGTTCTTCCTTGTCACTGTCGCAGCTGCCTTCCCTGCCGCTCGTTAGCTGCCAGCACCGGTGCTAAGCCTTAGTGTCGTGCCCGTTTACCTGAGCACGTGCACACAAGTGCCTTGCTTTTGCAGTGTTGTACTGTCGATGACTGGAAAAGCAGGGGAAGCAGGGAGAAGATAAAGTGGCCAAGAGAACACTTCAAAAGTCACAGAGTCTTATAGAGTTTCTGCTGTTGTGGTCCCTGTGGACATTAAAAATGAATATTTCTGAGCATGGACCTTCCAAAACACCCTAACCCTCCTGGTATTTTGATTTTGCTTTGTAGAAGTTCCTCTTCCCTGGTCTGCAGATGTATTCAGGATAGGACAGTAAGGACTCTGCTTTTCTGAGGGCTTCTAAACTAGCCTTTTTTGTTAGGCTTGGTCCAGAAGACAAGAGTTAGGGGTGGTAAAATATTAGAAAGATCAAATATTATAAATTAAAATATATTTATATAAAATCTTGCCCTGCTTCCATTATTTTACAGGTGAGGACTCTGAAGCCCTGGGGGTTCGGGTAACTGCTCAGAGTCACACAGGGCCAGGCCACAGCTGGAGCTTTATTTCCTGACACCCCCCCCCCCCCCCCGGGAGTATTCCCTGTGATTCATTTGGTTTACACTGACTTAAATGATTATTCAGCTGACAGCCCTTCTACATAAGGAATGGATTATAAACATGTATGTTAGAATTTAATAACACAGTCAAATAAAACCAAAGATTTACATTGACGCATCTTCATTAGACACATAGTTTTGATGGTGTTAAGTGGAAACTTGACATTATTACAAAACAGATCACATTAATGTAGTCAGGTCCCTTCTTTGCACGTACTGATTTCCTAAAACTATTCAGAAATTTGATAATCAAAAGCTATAAATTGTACCACAAGTTAACACGCTAAAAATGGTTTATGCTCCTAAAAGAGCTAAAATGTATTATGAAATTCCCCTTTGTCTTTATATAAAAGTCACCTTTTGTTTATATATTTCTGTTGCCACCTTTGAGGTTATATTTGTAATTATGTTTGTTAACTTGAGCTGGTTATTACTCCCCGCTGTCACTCGGTGAGCTTCTCATTGAGATTAGCACGCCGCTTTTGGTTCACCTTACGGTTTCCAGCTTTGTCTCCATTGTTCTCAGGAGCCTTATTCCTAGACTTTGGTTTTTATCACAAGTAGTAGCACTTTCATTTAAAAAAATTTTTTTATCCAATTTTTAAAAATAAGGGCAAAGTACAATAAAATATTCACATTGTACAAACACTAATATTCAATGCTGGAATGCTGTTACTATTGGCAGAATATTTATTTTTTAACTGCTGTGCAAGAGTTCAAATCTTAAAAATGAAGGCCAACTTAGAAGAGTCACTTTTTAATGTTTTAAAGGTGGTTAAAATAATTTAAATTTCTCTTTCTCACATTTAGTTCTTTGTCTTTGTTTTCAAAGGATGATAAGCCTAAAGAGAAGCAGCAGCATGTGAGAATGAGTCAGGGATTCATCAACCAACATACGGTGGAACGCAAGGGGAAGCAAGTTTGTAAATATTTTCTTGAAAGGAAATGTATTAAGGTATAAAAAACTAAGCAAAAATGTACTAAAATGTAAGGTCTAGCAAAAATGTACTAAACTCCTCTTTCCCTTGGATATTCTAAAAGCATAGCTGTACATTTTTATAATGTTTCCTTCTGGAAAAGGTTCAACTAGAAAACTTTATTGAAATATTCTTTTATGTTTAAGAAAGATACTTTTTAAAAAATGCTTTGTGTTGAAGATGTTTAGGACTTAACAAGATTTTAAGCAGATGCGCGTAGTGTGGTTATAAGATAGCTCTTTAAGAATTAGACTGTAGTAAAAAAAAAGTTTTATACTTTAATGTTTCTAAGACTTTCTGGAATCATGTGCTTATCTTAAGCTTAGTAGGTGTTGAATGACTTAATTATGAGAAATAATGCCTTTTCCATGTTCCTTTTGGCCCAGGGAGACCAGTGTAAATTTGATCATGATGCAGAGATAGAGAAGAAGAAGGAAATGTGTAAGTTTTATGTACAAGGATATTGTACCAGAGGTGAAAACTGTCTGTATTTGCATAATATCCTTTATCACAAGGTGGAATACCTTTACTTTTTCTAAATATTTACACGAACATTTTAAATACGTATACTTTTGAATGAAACCCGTGTTTTAGCTGTGGTAAAATTATGTTATCCAACCCCAACTCAGTATCAAAGTGGTTACATTGTACAGATTTTTTTTTTCCCCAAGAAAGAGAAGATGGATTCTTTCACCTGGGCAGTATAGCAGCAGTTTCACGAGACCTGTTCAGCCCCCAGAAAGACTGTCAGAATTTCTGCTGTGACATTAACTAATTGTGTCTATATTCATATAAGCTCCTTTATTGTTTTGGGGGTTTTTTTTTAATGATTTTATTTTTAAGTAATCTGTACACCCAACATGGGACTCAAACTTACAACTCCAGGGTCAAGAGTTGCATGCTCTACTGATTGAGCCAGCTAGGTACCCTCATAAAATCTACTTTGTAAAAGAAAAAAAGGGGGGGGCAGGAATTACGTAATTTGGGAGTACTTATTTTCTGTATATTCTATACTGAATAGAGGCTAATTGTTCCTTAATTTGGAAAACAACCCTAACTCTTTAGTGCAAATGGTACAGACATGTTGTAGAAACATGGAACATAAACACTTTAGGATAATAGCACATTTGGGCACCACAAAAGTTGTTTTCCTTCAGTCATCAATAGAAGGAATCTCAAATTCTAACTTGAGACTTTTGTCCTAGAAAACAATATTGAAGTTGTTTAAATTGATCCTATTTTAAACAAGCCTTATATCTGAAGGGTTCAGATTTGTAAGACCTATCATTGTTATTGACTTTGATTCCCCCACCCCAAAAGAATGCCTTAAGAATAATCACATTTCTTAAAGTATTTAAAATACACATCCCTTTTTTATATCAATGAAGTATGCCTGTAGTTTATTATAAAAATGGATATGAAGGAGGGGCGCCTGGGTGGCACAGCGGTTAAGCCTCTGCCTTTGGCTCAGGGCGTGATCCCGGCGTTACGGGATCGAGCCCCACATCAGGCTCCTCCGCTATGAGTCTGCTTCTTCCTCTCCCACTCCCCCTGCTTGTGTTCCCTCTCTCGCAGACTGTCTCTATCTCTGTCGAATAAATAAATAAAATCTTTAAAAAAAAAAATGGATATGAAGGAAAAGTATCCTGTGATAGCTGTTAAACTTGATTTACATAGTTATTCTGAAATTATATGTTTCATGTAATTCAATTAATAATCTCTTGTCTCATATCTTAAGTAGAGAATTTAGTGTTTCTACTATTAGGAAAGGCCTTGATATAGGGAAAATAAAGTCAGTAAGTTAATAACAAATTATTTTATTTGGATTAAAGTTGTTTTCTTCCTTAACATTTGGATTACATGAATATCCTTGCAAGTTTTACCATACAGGAACAAAATGTTATCAGGGTGAATACTGCAAGTTTTCACATTCTCCACTGACTCCTGAAACACAAGAATTGTTGGCCAGAGTAAGTACAATTTTAATTTTTATTTTTCTTTTTTAAAGAATATGTTTGAACTAAGGGTGAGAATTTTGAAAACACACTGTTCTTTAAGGTTACCATATGGGATATATTAGGACTGACAATCTTAGAATTTAGTTCCGTTTAGAAAATTATTATTCATTTGTATATATTTTTTGTAGCTTAAAGGAAAATTTATACTTATTGCAGGTGAGAACATTCCCGTTTATACTTACACAAGCAATAAGTATAAATTAGAATGTTCTTAAAGCCCTCAACGTAGTTAGTAACGTTGGTAGCCAAGCTAACTGGGAGAATGAGTACTCCTGTTATACTCTTAGAAGGAAAGCTAAGAATCACTGGGTGGAAAATATTTTTAGTTACATTAAAACATACTCAAGTAGTTATTTCAGAAGTTTTCTCACAGGGTGCAGTTGGTTAGGCATCTGCCTTCAAATTGTCATGATCCCGGAGTCCTGGAATCGAGCTCCACGTTGGGCCCCTTGCTCAGTGCTGGAGCCTGCTTCTCCCTCTATCTCTGCTCACCTCCCTTCGTGCTCTCTGTCATTCTCTCTCTCTCAAATAAAAATCTTTAAAAAAAAAAAGTTTTTCTTCAAATATTCTTTCAGTTCATGAGGAAAGATAATTGAAAAATAATAGTCATTTATATTCTTTTGTTTCTTACATGTTAGTTGGAACTAGTGTCTTCAAAATTAAATTGAAATACAAGTAAAAATAAGAGATTCTCCTAGAACGAAGCCATCTTTCAGCATATGCAGATACTAGAAAGTCAGAAGTGCTTATTTCTGGATATTTTTAGGTTGTAAAAATGAAAGCTCATCCTGGCATAAAAATCATATCAAATATTTTGTTATTAGTATGAAATACATATGGAAAAAAATAGATGTAAAGGTCGTCTTTTAGGCCTTATAGTAAATATTAGATGATTACTAGGATAAATAGTATTGGACTCACTAAGCAATTACAAGGGCATTATGATGTACCTGAATTAGACATTGATGCATAAAAATGTGATTTTTTTTCATATTAGGTTTTGGATACTGAAAAGAAGTCATCATGAAAATAAAAGGCATAAAAAAGGTAAAATTAGTATTTAGCACATTTCTTTTTTATTCACTGAAACATCTCTAGAAATTGGCTTGGGAATGTAGGACTTTTCCATTTTCTAAAATAGAAATATTTTCCTTTATCTTCCCCTGCTAAAAAATTAGAAAATACTTGATACATATATATCGATACATATGTCTGTCTCCTTGGACCTGCTTCCATTTCTTGGTTTATCACTATATTTTGTATTTTTATTCTCTTCTTTTGTTTCTTTGTAGATTTACCAAGTGTGTATGATGCACTAAACAGTATTTTTAGTTTTGCTTGTGTTTGGATTTTATTTAAATAGTTTGGATTTTATTTAAACAATAAATATTCTGTGTCTTTATTGGTGACTTGCTATTTTCACTCAACATTACACTTGTTTTTCGGAGGAGGGTGGAGAGAGAGAGCGGGAGCACAAGCAAGCGAGCAGGAGAGAGAGGCAGAGGGAGAGGGAGAGAGAATCTCAAGCAAGCTCCATGCCCGGTGTGGAGCCTGATGCGGGCTTGATCTCATGACCCTGAGATCATGACCTGAGGTGAAATCAAGAGTCAGATGCTGGACTGACTGAGCCACCCAGGTGCCCTTCAACATTATGCTTCTAAGATTCATACATGTAGATGCACACAGCTCTTATTCACTAACTTATACTTTATGTAGCATTTCATTCTGTGAATTTGTTAAAATTTGTTTAGTCATTCTACTACTGATGACATTCAGGTTATTTTCAATTTTCTAATATAAAGTATTATAAATAATTATATATATGTCTTTTTTTTTTTTTTTTTTAAGATTTTATTTATTTATTTGACAGAGAGTAGAGACAGCCAGCAAGAGAGGGAACACAAGCAGGGGGAGTGGGAGAGGAAGAAGCAGGCTCATAGCAGAGGAGCCTGATGTGGGACTCAATCCCGGAACGCCAGGATCACGCCCTGAGCCGAAAGCAGACGCTTAACGACTGAGCCACCCAGGCGCCCCTATATATATATGTCTTTTGATGTAGATGTGTGTGAGTTATCCTGGCTATAAACCAAGGGAAATTTAAAATTTAAGATAATACCGATCTTGGGGCACCTGGGTAGCGCAGTCGTTAGGCGTCTGCCTTCGGCTCAGGGCGTGATCCTGGCGTTCCGGGATTGAGTCCCACATCAGGCTCCTCTGCTATGAGCCTGCTTCTTCCTCTCCCACTCCCCCTGCTTGTGTTCCCTCTCTCGCTGGCTGGCTATGTCTGTCAAATAAATAAATAAAAAATCTTAAAAAAAAAAAAGATGGGGCGCCTGGGTGGCACAGTGGTTAGGCGCCTGCCTTCGGCTCAGGGCGTGATCCCGGCGTTACGGGATCGAGCCCCACATCAGGCTCCTCTGCTGTGAGCCTGCTTCTTCCTCTCCCACTCCCCCTGCTTGTGTTCCCTCTCTCGCTGGCTGTCTCTATCTCTGTCAAATAAATAAATAAAATCTTTAAAAAAAAAAAAAAAAGATAATACCGATCTTTTCTAAAGTAGTTAGAACAGTTTATACTCCCACGACTGTGTACGAGAACTCCTGTTGCTCTATACTTGCCAGTGCTTTGTATTGTCAAGACTTTCAGTTTATTGGGCATAAAAGTGATTTCACATAGCTTTATTTTCATGAAATCAGCATCTTATGCTTACTAGATTTTGAGTTTCATTTTTGGTGAAATCCTTCCTGTATTTCTATTGGGCTGATGTTTGTAAGTGGATTTAATAGATTCCTGATGTAATCCTTTGTGAGGTATGTGTGGCGGGTCTTCTCCCATTTTGTGGGCTGTCTTTTCAGTTTTTCTGAGGTGCCTCAATGGGCACAATACTTCTTTTGGCAATCTTTCTGAGTTTTGGAGTTTTGCTTTTTACATTTATTTTTTTACTCCTTTGGAAAAGGTATTAGTTAACAGTTGCTGCCATAATGGTGTTAACAACCCAAAGCCTCTCCCTAACAAATAAAAATAAACATTTCTTTCCCATGCATCTGCAGGTTGGTTGGGCGTCAGCTAGTCTAGGCTGGCTTTGGCTGGGTTGGCTCTGCTTCGTAAAGCAGGTTGACTAGGACGGTTCTGCTCCACGTTCGTCTCAGTCCCCTCTGGGACCAGCAGGCTAGCTAGCTGGGATGTGTTCTTCTCATGGCTTTGGCGGAAGCTCAAGGCTGTTTGCATCCCATTTACTCACAAATTACTGGCCTAAGTAAGTGACACAGCCAAGAAGTAGGAAAGTACACTCTACTTAGTAAACTTTCCACGTGGGAGGAGCTGCTAAGTTACATAAAAAAGAGGATGGTTGTGGCTATAGGGAGAAAAGAATTAAGATTAACTGATTTCTTTTTGAATGGTATGTGGTAGGGACCTAATTTCCCCTCTTTCCTTGGCCAGATAATCAACCTTCCAGTACCATTCAACTGAAAAGACTGTCCTTTCCCCACTGGTCTGTAATGCCTGCCCCCTCTCCTATATATAAAGTTTCCTTCAAACAAAGCTTGATTTCTGGGGTGTCTTTTCTGCTTCATTTCTGTCTTTCTCTAATACTCTGTCTCAATTACTGGAGCTTTACTGGATTTTATATAGTTTGATAGTTTATCTGATGCTGTTCTTCACAAATGCCTTGGCTATTTGGGGCCCTTTTTAAAAAAATTTTTTTGGGGGTAAGATTTTATTTATTTATTTGAGACAGAGACAGAGCACAGGTTGGGGGAGAGGCAGAGGAAGAGGGAGGGGGTCAAGCAGACTCCCCGCTGAGCGGAGAGCCTGACCTGGGCCTCAATCCCAAGACCCTGAGATCATGACCTGAGCTGAACTCGGACACTTACTAACTGAGCCACTTATTTTGGGCCCTTTTACTTTGATACAGTTTTCACTTGTTTTCAGTGTAAAACTGACACTTTTTGGTAAATTTTACAAAGTTGTGTGACATCACCATACCCAATTTTAGAATGTTTTTGACACCCACAAAAAGATCCTTTGTACCCATTTTCATTGCTCCCCAGTCCCACCTCCAGTCATAGGCAACCACTGATCTCCTTTCTGTCTCTAGGTTTGCCTTTTCTGGGCATTTCATATAAATTTCAATATGTGGTCTTTTGCTTCTGGCTCTTCATATAATATAATATTTTTGAGATTCATCCATGCCTTATCATAGACCACTAATTTTTTTAAATAATTGCCCCATTATCCCATTGTATGGTTAGGGGTTTCTGAGTACTGTGGTAAATATATGTTTAACTTTTTAAGAACTGCAACATTGTTATCCAAAGTGGCTGTATCATTTTACATTCTAGACAGCAAAGTAAGAAGATTTTAGTTTCTCCACGTCCTCACCCACACTTGTTATTGTCCGTTGTTTTGATTATAGCTTTTCTGGCAGGGGTGAAGTGGTATCTCACTATGGCTGTAATTTGCATTTTTCTAATGATTAATGGTGTTAAGCATTTTTTCATGTGCCATTGGTCAGTTCAGATCTTTATCCAGTCTACAACTGGATCATCTTACTGTTGGGTTCTGAGAGTTCTTTGTTGAATACACGTTCATTATCACATATATGATTTAGAAATACTCTGTCCCAATATGTGGCTTTGTCTTTTTGTCCTAATGTGTGCTTGCCTTTTTAAAATAGTGTCTGTTGAAGCATGAACATTTTAATTTAATGTAGTAAGTTTATCATTTTTTTTTTTATGGATCATGCTTTTGATGTTGTATCTAAAAATTCTGTGTCTAACCCAAGATCACAAGATTTGCTTTTATGTTTTTGTCTAAACATTTTTTATAGTTTCAGCTCTTATATTTATGTCTATGATTCCTTTTGAGTTAATTCTTAGGAAAAGTATAAACTAAGGACCTAAATTTTTCTTTTTACATATAGATATCCAGTTGTCCCAGCACCATTTTAAAAAAAGACTACCGTTTCTCCACTGAGTTGCCTTGGCACCTTGGTCAGAAATCAGTTGTCTATAGATGTAAGAATTTCTTTCTGGACTTTCAGTTGTGTTCAGTTGCTTTATATATTTATTCTTGTATGTTATATGTTATGCTCTGTATGTTTGGTGCTCTATGTGTTTATCCTTAAATGCTATCACACTGTCTTGTGATGGTGTCTTGTGATTACTATAGCTTTATACTAAGTTTTAAAATAAGGAAATATAAACTGTCCAGTTTTATTCACCTTTTCAAAGATTGTTTTGGCTATTTGGTGTCTTTTGCTTTTCCATATAAATTTTAGGATCAGCTTGTAAATTTCTGCAAAAAACCTATGCTGGGATTTTGACCGAGTTTGCATTGATTTGTGAAGAATTGCCACGTTATATGAATATGAAATGTGTCTCAATTTATTTAGGTCTTTAATTTCTCTCAGTTTTGTAGTTTTCAGTGTACAAGTGTGTTCTTTACACTTCTTTTGTTAAATTTATTTACACATATTTTGTCCTCTTTAATGCTGTTGATGAATGAAATTTTTTTAAACTTCATTTTTGGATCATACATTCATAGTATAGAGAAATAGAATTAATTTTTGCGTTTCAATCTTATTTCCTGAGGCTTTTCTGAACTCATTTATTTGCTCTATAGGTTTGTGTGTGTGTTCCTTAGGAATTTCCACATATTATCTGAGAATAGAGACAGTTTTACTTCTTCCGTTCTAATTTGGATGCCTATTGTTTCTTTTTCTTGAGTGATTTCACTGGCTCACACCTCCTATGCAATGTTAAATAGAAAGGATAGCACACATCACTGACGTTTTCTGATATTAGGCAAAAAGCATTCAGACTTTCACCATTGTGTATGATTTTAGTTGTAGATTTTTCAGTGATACTCTTCATTGGTTTGAGGAAGTTGCCTTCTATTCCTATTTTATCAAGAGCTTTTATCGTGGGTGGGTATTAGATTTTGTCAAATGTGTTTTCTGTATCTACTGAGATGCTCATATCATTTCCCCCCTTTATCCTATTAATATGATACAGTACATCATTATGACATATTCAGATGTTAAACCAGTCTTGCATTCTTGAGATAACCCCACTTGATCATGGTATATAACCTGTTTTGAATATTTTTGGATTTGGTGTGCTAATATTTTATGAAGAATTTTTATTCTATTCATATATAGCTTTCTTTTCTTATGATGTCTTTTTCTAGCTTTGGTATCAGAGTAATATTGGCTTCCTCAAGTGAATTGAGAAGTGTTCCTTCTTCCTTTATTTTCTAGAAGAGTTTTGAAGGATTAGTATTATTTCTTGTTTAAATGTGTGGTAGAATTCACCAGTGAAGACACCTGAGCCTGAGCTTTTCTTTAACAGAAGATTTTACATACTGATTCAATTTCTTTCCTTTTTATAGGTTTATTCAGGTTTTTTTTCTTGAATCAGTTTTGGTAATTTGTATCTTACTATTAATTTACCATTTCACCTAAGATGTCTACTTTGTTGGTATAAATTTGTCCATAGTACTGTTTTATAATCCTTCTGATTTCTATATCAAAAAGATTTTTATATCAAGAAGAGATTTCTTTGCCAAAAGTTTTGAGTTCTGTATCAAGAACTCAAAAGATGTATCAAAAGATGTCCCCTCTTTTGTTCCTCATTTTGGTACTTTTGAGTCTACTGTTTTTTTTCTTGGTCATTGTAACTGAATGTCTGTTTTGTTGATCTTTCAAAGAACCAACTTGGTTTTATCGATTATTCTCTCTCTCTCTCTCTCTCTCTCTTTTTTAATTGATTTCCACTCAGTTTTTCTTTATTTTCTTCCTTCTGCTTGCTTTGTGTTTCGTTTGCTCCTATGTAGATTTTAGAGTCAGTTTGCCAAATCCCTCTTCCCCAGCAAAGCAAAACAAGGACAGATGCATTGGGGTTTTTTATTGGAATTTCTTTAGCTGTATGCATCAGTTTGGAAACAATTAACAGCTTTTTGAGAGTGAGTTCTTCAGTCCATGAATATATTGTCTATAGTCTTTTTAAATGTCTTTTTGATAAAGCTATCATTTCCCCCAGTGGACCTACACGTTTTTGTTAGATTATTTTTTCTTAAATACTTTATAATTTTGGATGTTATTCTCACTCGTTTTTTAAAGTTGATTTTTCTGAATTGAATTGGCCACTTTGCTAATTTCTGTAAATTTGATAATCTGAGTAAGTTTTTCTGCATTTTTCTGCAGACATATCATCTGCATATCATGATTTTTATTCCTTTTGCAGTTATTTATTTTTATTTTTCTTGTCTTGTTGACTAGGCCTCATAGTACAAGATTTTACAAAACAGCTATATTAAAGTATATATTATATATAATGGACTCATTTAAGCATACAGTTCAATTACGTTAAGTATATTCACACTGTTTTGCATCCAATCTTCAGAACTTTTTCATCTTGCAAAACTTAAACTCTGAACCCATTGAACAGTAACTACCTATTCCCTCCCTTGCCCAAGCCCTTGGCAACCACCATTCTCCTTTATGTCTCTGTGATTTTGATGACTCCAGATACCTCACGTAGGTGGAATCCTAGAGTATTTGTCTTTTTGTGACTGGCTTATGTCACTTAACATAATGTCCTCAAGGTTCATTAATACAGCATGTGTCAGAATGCCCATCCTTTTTCAGGCTGAGTAATACTCCATTATATGTATCTACCACATTTTGCTTAACCATTCATCTGTTGATGGTTACTTGGGTGGCTTCCATGTTTTAACTATTGTGAATAATGCTGTTATGAACATGATGTACAAATACCTTTTTGAAAATCTCCTTTCAATTTTGGCTATGTACCCAGAAGTGGAATTGTTGGGCCATGTGATAATTCTGTTCTTAATTTTTTGAGGAACCACCATACTGTTTCCATGGTAGCTGTCCCATTTTACATTCCCACCAGAAGTGCATAGGATTCCAATTTCTCCACATTCTCACCAACACTTGTTACTCTCTTTTTCTTTTTTTATTTGATAGTAGCCATCCTAGTGGATATGAGGTGGTAGGCATCTCCTTGTAGTTGTAATTTGCATTTTCCTAATGATTAGTGATGTTGAGCATCTTTTCATGTGCTTATTGGCCATTTGTATATCATCTTTGGAGAAATTCAAAGGCTATTCAAGTCCTTTGCACAATTTTGAATAGGGTTTTTGTTGTTGTTTTAGGGAATTCTCTGTATATTCTGGATTTTAATCACTTATGGTATATATGACTTGAAAATATTTTCTCCCATTCTGTAGGTTGCCCTTTCACTCTGTTGATAGTGTCCTTTGATGTACAAGATTTTAAAATTTTCATGAAATCCAATTTGTCTTTCTTTTTTTTTTTTTTCTTGTGCTTCCTGTGCCTTTGGTCTCCTATTCAGGAAGTCACTGCTGAATCCAGTGTTGTCAAACTTGTATCCTGTCTTTTTTTTCTACGAGTTTTATAGTTCTAGTTCTTAGTTTAAGTCTTTAATCCATTTTGAGTTAATTTTTGTATGAAGTGTTTGGGAAAGGTTCTAACTTCATTCTTTTGCATTTGGATATCCAGTTTTGCCAGCCCCGTTTGTTGAAAAGGCTGTCCTTTCCCCATTGAATGGCTTTGGCACCCTTGTCAAAAATTATTTGACCATGTATGGGAAGGTTTATTTCTGGGCTCTGTATTCTATTCCATCGGTCTTATATGTTTGTCTTTATGCCAATACCATACTGTTTGATTACTGTAGCTTTCTAGGAAGTTTTGAAATTTAGAAGTGTAAGCCTCAGCTTTGGTTTTTTTCAAGATTATTTTGGCTCTTTCGGGCCTATTGAGATTCCATATGGATTTTAGGAGGGATTTTTGTTTCTGCAAAAAATGTCATTGTGATTTTGATAGTGAATATATTGAAGTTGTAGATCACTTTGGACACTACTGACAATTTAACTATATTAAGCCCTTCCAATTCATGAACATGGGATGTCTTTCCATTTATTTATGTCTTTATCTTATTTCAGAAATGTTTTGTAGTTTTCATTGTACAAGTCTTTCACCATTTTGGGTAAATTGATTCCTAAGAATTTTATTCTTTTCGAGGTATAGTAAATGGAATTGTCTTCTTGACTTCCTTTTCAGATTGTTTACTATTAGTTTATGGGAATGCAGCTGATTCTTATGTGTTGACTTTATATCCTGCTGGTTTGTTGAATTCATTTATTCGTTCTAACAGTATTTTTGTGGAAGCTTTAAGGTTTCCTACATATAGATCATAGATTCTACGTATAGATTAGAGATATATAGATGAATGTTTTCTTAACATGATAAAATATACCTTATTAAGAAAAGTAAGCATCATACTAAATGGGGAAACAGTAGAGGCATTTCCACTAGAAGAGTTTATGTCCGGTGGGACTGTCTAGTTTCTGAAAGTTGAATAGAATTCCCCTCTGAAAACATCTGTATCTGGTGCCACTTTCATTAAGAATGTCCTTGATGAAACAGTAAAAATTATTAATGTTGTGAAACCTCGATTCTTGAGTATGTGTCTTGTCAATATTATGCATAGCGAAATGGGAAGATGTATAAAGTATTTGTACATACTCAATGGTATTCTCAAGGAAAAACATCTGTGTGCTTTTATCTTAATTGCAAGCTGAATTAGCTGTGTTTTTTCATGAACACTCAACGACTGAGGGGCAGACTTTTTTTCAGATGTGGATGCTTGGCAGGTACTTCTTCACAAACGAATGAAATGATTCCATTACTTCAAAGAAAATAACTGAAAATATTTGTTATCAATGATAAAATTCTGGCTTTTGAGCAAAAATTATAATTTTGGAACATTTGATCTGTCTCTATGAGGTTGATAGCTTTCCTTTACTTTTTGTAAGATTGGTTGGTGATATTAAAGACTGGTGATATTTTAAAATGTGGTGTTTTAAATAATGTATAATGTATAATGAAACGTTTGAAAGGTATGCATAAATTAGTAAGCTAATATTTCCAAATAAATAGTGCAAGGTGTTACAAAATTATGGGTTAAACATCCGTCCAACCTACAATATAGATCACTGGGGGTTTTTTGTTTTTTGTTTCTTTAAAGATTTTATTTATTTATTTGAGGGTGAGAGCAAGAGAGAGACAGCGTGAGCAGGGGGAGGGGCAGAGGGAGAAGCAGACTCACCGCCGGAGCAGGGAGCCGGACGTGGGGCTCGGTCCTGGGACTCTGGATCGTGACCTGAGCTGACGTCAGGTGCCTAACTGACTGAACCACCTAGGCACCCCAGATTACTGGGTTTTGATGTAACAGTACAAAAAGTTCCTTCTTGTGGTTTCAGATTTTATATTGCAACTGGAAATTTGGTTGCATTTGCTTTTAGTATTTATTTGCCCACCACTTTATTTTTTAGCTTTTCTGAATAAGTTTTAGCCTTTCTCATATGGAGTATATAGTTAGGTTTTGTTTTGTGAGCCAAACATAAAATCCTTTACTTCCTTTGATAAGTGAATTAAGCCCATTCACATTTATTAAAATTACTGAATGTTTGGGTTAGTTTCTGTCATTTTGTATTATAGTTACTGTGTAAATTATGTTACATTTGTGTGTCTTCCCTCTATGATGCATTTTCTTTTTTTGCTCTTTTATAAATTTTGCTTTCTTCATCTCATTTTTATGCTTTTTCCACTTTTATCCAATAAACCTTATTAAGTTTCCATTAAAATCGGTCCAGTTTTGTAATATAGTCTACATTTTTGACATGATCTCTTTTTTTGTATCATTTCTGAGGTCAATCAACTCTTGTTTCATTACTTGCATTTTTTGTCTTAGTTTTGAATTTCAGTTCAGGTTTTTTCATATTCCTAAGCAGGGATATTTAATTCAGTTTGGATTTTTGTGTTACAGTTTGCTGCTGCTGCATGGTTTTTTGGGGGGAAGGGAGTAGGGGTGGCTAAGTTGATAATTTTCATTGGCTGATGTGTTTTTGTTGTTTTTTTCCTGTAGTTTTGTATAGATGAAGAATACTTATGCCTACGCCTGTTCAAGACTGTTGATTTGGAGTGGTTTACAGGAGTCCTCATTTAAAGCGCCCTCTTGTGTCACTATGATGTTGTGCATCTTCTTTAATGGGTGGTGCGGAGGGGACAGAATCTAGTCTACCATTGAGGGAATTAGTCTTCACCAAGATGTGCCAGTCAGTGGAACAAGAGAGGAGCATATATGGCAGAGATGCTGGCTGGTAGGTCAATGTTGTGGTAGTAAATTGCAGAAGTCTTTTCTGATTCAGTTTTGTCAGTAAAGTAGGAAGCAAGGTTAGGCTGAATGAGGATAGATGAGATACAGGAGATCGAAGAGAGAAAACTCAGGTTTCTCTAAGAAGACATTGGGATAATAGGTAGATGATGACTATATGGTTAGATCTTTTCGTGTCATTAAATACATTTGCAACATATTTTTAATGGCTGCTCACAATTTTGTTTTATGACTTAAATTATGATTTTGTGTTTTTTTTTAAACCACTTAACTGTTTTTTCCAATTTCTTACTATTGTAAATAAAATGGAACAATGTCTCTTGCTGTGGCATCCCTACACTTGGAGTTCTTAACTTTTTTGTTGTTAAGACATGAGAATGGTTATCTTTCTCATTGGTTCATGAACTGTAGTGAGATTGTACACTTGTGTAACATGTAAATTTTAGAAGTGTGATGCTATCTTTAACACAATAGTCAAAGGCAGAATTCTCCAAGCACAAATCATGAAATTCAAATATGCACTTTTATATAGTGGTACTGATTATTATTAGAACAATACTGTGAGACTGAAACTGTCAGCATCATATTGCTTTATTGCTGGGAAGAATGATAGCATCACTGACTTGCTGTATACACAGAGTATACCAAAGGTGGCAAATTCTTAGCAAAGTTCTGTTTGAAAATATGAGTCAGTTACTTTGTTTGTAACCTAATACTGCTAAAGAAAGAAAGGGAATTGTGTGTGCTTCAAGCAGAAGTTTATCAGAAAAGACCTAGGAAAGAAAGAAACCAGGATAGTTCCTGGGCCCTTAGCATCGGGAGCGTATGAGCTAAGAGTGAGTTGTCTTTTCATGCGCCATTGCTGTCTGCCAGGGTGATTGGTTCACTCCCTGGCAGTGGCTGGGGAGGAGGGCAAGACAATGCACTAGAAGCTGCCAGAGGAACTCCGAGGAGATAGACTGAGTTGATACTTCAAAAGGATCCATTACAAAAGTCTTCAATAATTTAATGAAATTATGCAAAGGAGTGATTATATTACCTGTAGCATTGGTACTTTGTATCTTTTAAACATCACATACAATTCAAAGGATTTCCAGATCCTCTCATAGCTCACAATAGAAGGTCAATTTTATGGCAGACCTGTGTGTAAGCTAACCTCGGTCAGCAATAAGCTAGCACTCGTGCACACTTATCAGCTGTGGGCACTGTGCTATTTTATTTAATACTGTTTAACTTTCTTATTTAAGCCATATTACTCTATGAGATAGATAATAGGATCAATGGCATAGAAAAGGGAATAAATAGAAACATTTACCTTCTACTTTTTCTATTTCCATGAACCTTGAAAATACTTATATTTGATCCTCTATGACAGTTCAACAGTTTATTTCCTTATAATGTTACCTCATGTTCAGTTCAATACTGATGAGGTATAAACATTTACCTGTAAATTTCATGTATAAGAAAACAATTTTATATTCCAAGGGGCACTACCCATCTCACTTTTAAACTTAGAAGACCAAGGAGAGGTTTGAGGGACTGAGAAGTCAGAGAAGTTAAAAAAAAATCTTACTTTACAACTCCTGTTTTGAAGAGGCAAAAATATTTGTGTCAGTGAAACCTCTGAACTTCTGTTAAATCAAGTTGAGGAGAGACCTGTTCTCCCCCATGTGCCCTTCATGCCTAGGGCAGCCATTAGGCTGTGGGTGTCTTACTCTGGGTTATTATTGCACCCTTCAGCACACTCTCCTGCCTCGATTTTCCATTTTCTGCTCTCCAGTTCACTCTCTTTTCCCGTTAGAGCCCATTTCCCAGTGTCCTGCTTGAGCCCTGCCCCCACCCCGAGCAGTACCCGAATCGAGATCCATTTGTCCGCCAGGTCTCCAGCGCCCCGCAGTATGGCCGTCTCGGCCGTACCACGCGCAGTTCCTGCTGCCTTGTGCGCCTCGCTGCCCCTCTCGGTTTCGTCCTGTGAAGGAAATGTCACTGACCCTGGACGCAGTTCCAGGCAGGTCCATGAGTACTAAAACCAGAATCAGTCAAAAAACATCTGGACCAGAAGAAATGGAAGACCACGGTGATAGGAAAGGCTGTACGTGGATTTCCGCATCATGTGCCGGCGTGGTTATCTCGGCTACATTACGGTTATCTCTGATCTTTTTTAGAGCCGAAACAAAAAGGACGAAGTGGTTATCTGTTCAACCTCTCATTATCAGAAAGGAGGTGGCATGTAAAACCTCACCTCTCCTAATAATTCATGCAAACAGTTCTCACGTGGGTCTGCTTCACGAGTAGAATGAACACAATGTTCATTTCTAAGATTCGGTGTGACAGGTTTCATATAACTTTTTTTGTGGTCAGTTACTAAAAGCCCCAAGACAGTAAAACTCAGTTTTTTTTCAGTTGGTAAGACGATAGAAGTCGGGTGTGTAGTCTTTTGGTGTTTTGACTTGATCTGGTTGTAGAGCTTCAGGAATTCAGACCCAGAGATGTTAAATGACTTGTCCCTTGTCTTAATAGGCTTCCTGACTTCCAGCACCAAGTATCTTAGTTCATTGACTGGTTTTGCTAAGCATAGCCATTGGAGGGTTCCTTTCAAAGATTTCTTCTGAGCTGTTGCTTGTTAGAGTTAAAATACTATGATTTGGTGATATGACCTAAGGAATATGGGGCTCATACTGCCAATTAGAAGCACGAATGCCGCATTTGGGGTTTGGGGAGATCAGAATATCTCAGGTCAAGCACCTGCTGAATGCTAGGATCATACATATGAAATCCTTTTCAATACCTGTTACAATCCTATAATAGGGATTATTATAGCAATAGTAGTTGTTATTACTATTTACTGATAAGGAAACTATGTTTATAAGAAGGCATTACCTGCCCTGAGTCTCCACAGCTTATATGCTTAATTGCAAACCATCACATATATTTTCTCCCTTTCCTAACAGAATTGCAGTTTTGCTTAGGTATCCTTTCCTCCTCCATTATATCATCCGTGCTTTGTAGATGGTGGGCTTTGGCCTCAACCGTTAGGGTTGTATCAACAAAGATCTAAAGTTGTGGTTCTCAACCTTGGCTTGGCATTGGAATGTTTTTAAAGGGAAACTTAAAACAGTGATGCCTGGGGCCTGCTCTCAGAACTTCTGATTTTCTTTTGGCAGGGGCAGGATGCAGGGAGGCCTGAGGTGTGGACATGAGATTTTTGGTAGCTTCTAGGTGATTCTAAAGCATAGCCAAGGTTGAAAACCATTGGTCTCAGCAACTAATGGAAGTGCCATTCTTGCCGGTGGCTGGCTTAGGCTTGAAATATGAATCCCTGTCCTCTGGTACACTTCTGGGGAAGTTGACATCTCTTGAGACACAGAAGGAGGTTAGACATTGCCATGTCTAAATATGACACCCGGAACTGACGCAGCTGTCTTACGACCTCAAGGGGAGCTAGCTAACCAGCCGCAGGTGACAGAGAAGGAAGCTGGGGAGAAGCTGGGTCCCTGATAACAACTGAGCCGTGGAATTCCTCAGCCTTAGAAGATACCAGCCTTCACGTTTCGCGTTATACCCAATGAGTAACGTATTTTCTTTACTCCTTAAGCCATTTTTATTTGAGTTCCCTGTTACCTGCAGCCAAAGGCAAGCTAATAAACATGAGCCAAGAATCAGACCTCCTTTCATCTGTCCAAAGTTCACGTTTCTCCCCTGACCACCTTCTTCCCTGAAGACAGTGTTCCCTCCGGCATGGAGTAGAAACTGGGAGGGCATAGATATATTTAAGGGAAAGGAGAAAATGTACATGTTGGGTCTGGAAGGATAAGATGCCCAACCCATCTCTAAGTGGTGTTGATTCCTGTGAAATTTGCAACACTCTTCACATTATTTAAAAATAAAGTAAGAAAAATGTAGACAGGGGCGCCTGGGTGGGTGGCTCAGTTGTTAAGCGTCTGCCTTAGGCTCAGGGCGTGATCCCGGGTTCCTGGGATCGAGCCCCACGTCGGGCTCCTCCGCTGGGAGCCTACTTCTTCCTCTCCCATTCCCCCTGCCTGTGTTCCTTCTCTCACGGGCTGTCTCTCTGTCAAATAAATAAATAAAATCTTTTTTAAAAAAAAGAAAAATCACATATTTTTTGTTGCTATATGTCATTCTGGATTACGTGTTTATTTTCATAGTTAACATCTCTGCAATTGGAATGTATTTTATAGTTGATGGAATATCGTATTTCACTCAGCAGGTTATTTTTTCTTACTGGTGCATAAAAAATGATGGATCTTACTGATAAGTTAGTGACATTTAGATTTGATTGAATGTAATTTTAAAATTGAACTTGTATATGTATATAGTCAAAAGTTTACTGTGAAATAAACTTACGAAATTTATTTTGGATTAATAAATTATAAAAACATAAAAAAGCGTTTTTTGTGTGTGAAGAAGAGTGGTTCCCTGTCTCCCAACTTCCCCTGCCCTCTTTGTGGTAGGCAGATTCTAAGGTGGCTCCCAAGATTCTTTGCTCCTGGTGCACACGACCTGTTTAACGACTTCCCTCTGTGGGCTTCACTTTGTGACGGATTTCACTCCCGTGATTATCTTACATGATGTGTCAAAGAAGAAGTGGTTTTACTTCTGATATAATTGAGATCTTAAATCAGTTGGTTTGGAATTTAATCAAAAGGGAGATGTTCCCAGGTGAGCCTAAGCTACAAGCAGGTGAAAACTTAAAAGAGGCTGGGTCCTTCCTAAAGCCGAAGATTAGAACGGAGCTTCTCCCACTGGCCTTGAAGAACTAGGGTGCCATGTTGTGAGAGGGTCATGTGTCTAGAGCCGAGAACAACCCTCGAATGATGTGGAAGAAGTGAGAACCCAGTCTTGAAACCACGAGTTACTGAAATCTGCCAACCAGCTGAGTGAATTTGGAACAGGTGTTCAGGGCTCATTTTGTATATTCCCACCCCAGCCCTCAAACCAGCCGTTTCTCTAAGGAGCTCAGATGCCTTCTAATTGAGAAGAGTATTTATAATCCAAGATGTCGGTGCTGCATATGCTTATTGCTATTGAGTTTGGTCAGATGAAGACGGGCCCCAAGAGCACAGATCAAAAAATGACAGTCTGGGGGGAATGGGGCTTCTGAGGCGCTCCGGCTCTGTCATACGCACTCTGGGGACCACTAGGGTGAGGGTTCTGGTTTTCACGGTTACTGTAGTTGGGCTGTAGATCTTCAAGGCTGCTGGGGAGAGGAGAATGAGAAGAGGGCCAGTCATTGCCACAAGGCATTTCACCAAGATTCAGCTGTTTTTCTTGAGTAAATTCTCTGTTGTAAGCCTTTAATTTCCAGAATTCTGAAAAAATTGGTTTTGACTGTTTTTGCCATTTCTCTCATGCCTTTTATGGAGTGGTGGATTTTCAGAGCTTAGTCTGCCATTCCGGAAGTAGAAACTCTGGTTCACGTTTAAGTATTGTTTGACATCATAATACCTTCTCCCCCCCCTCCCCCGTCTGCACTTTAGAGATATTTATTTGTGCCTGGTGTGAAGACTGAATGTGTGCCGGCTTCTAGTCCTTTCATTTCACAACTCCCCCTTTCCTGCCTTGCTGTCCAGGGACTCCTCTTTCTGGCAGGATGCTCTTTGTTCCCGAGTATTTGGGACCTTCACTCCTGTTCCAGATTTTTAACTACCTTTTTTAAGGAGTTCCACAGAAGTGGTCTTATTTACCATTCACATAAGTCTTAAATAAATACAAGTTTTATATCCCAGCTGTGTCCTATGCAAAAATACTTCAAATTTATTTGCCTGCATGTGTTGCTTGGCAGGCATATTTGTTACATAATAATATAAACTAGACTTTAATCTTGGACTTCCTGAGCAAATTTGTGATTCAGCCCCATATCTGCTGACACACCAGCTCTTTTCAGCTTTCTGTATGCCCGCGGATTGCAAGCCAATTTAAACTTCCTCGCGGAGCTGAACTCTGTTAGGTGAGCCCGGAATCAACAGAAATGCTCCTTATTTCAGCCAAATGCACATGAAACAGTCATTTCAGTCCATGAAGAGGGAAAACCTGGTCCCGGTGAATTCCTGATTGTCTCAGAGGCTGAATGCCCGTCCTTGTGCGGCTGTGAAGGGTTCTATGTTCTCCCCGAGCTGGGGAGACGATGTGCGCGGCCCCGCGGGAAGCAGAAGCCCGCGCAGCCTCCCTTGGCCGCTGCCGCTCCAGCCTGCCGGCAGCTCTGCAGGGCTGCGTTCTTCGGGATGCGCCTCCGGCTGAATCCGTACCAGGAGAAAAAAAACAGAAAAGAATGACCCTGACTTTTTAAATGGGATATGCAGCGCCCCCCCCCCCCATCTGGGGACCAAAAGGCAAGACAGAGAAGAGGGTGCCCGGTAACGAATGGGGAGACGCTATGGGTGCCCGTGGCCTCCGTTTTGCTCAGTCCCAGCGAGAATACCGTAGCTGTGCCAAGCGTGGTGTGGCAGCTGCGTGAAGGACCGTGACCCAGGCCTCCCGGGCCCACCCTCGAAACAGCAAGGCCCCAGGTCAAATCCCGGGATTGGAAAACAGGGGTTTAGGACCTCAGTCGTGCTTGCAGGGGTCATTCTCCCTGTTGGCCTGCTTTCCTCCGAGGCCTGGCCCCCATCTCTGTGGTCAGGGGACCGCTGTAGTGAACGCCGGACACGGCGCCCTTCATCCCCCCCACCCCCAGCTGGGCTCAGCAGCCCCTGCACTCCTTGTCTTAAATGGTCCTCCCTGATATTCTGGAAGCAACACAAGGGCATTCAATGTCTCTGTCTTGTTCCAGGCTGTATTCCCCGCAAGGATCAGGCACATAGAAGACCCTCACTCAGTATTCATTAAATCATTATAAAAAAAATATTTGTTTAGAGAGAGAGCATGCAAGTGGGGGCTGACGTGTCCTGAGCGCACGTAGGCCGGGCTGAGCTATGACGTCCCGCAGGTTAGGGTGTGAGATGCATTTTCCCCTTCCCCATCTTTTCACTTATAATGGGCTTATGGGGACATGACCCCATCATGATGCAAGATCTGTACGTGACATTCACGTGCACAAGGGAGGGGCCTTCGAGGCTTTGCCGTTCCTCCTGAGCCATCCGGCCTCCCTTCTCATTTCCAGACTCAGGACTCTTTAGCGCCGTCCCCAACTACCTAGGACACACTCGCAGTTGAGCTCCGCCCGCCGGCGGATCCAGGGCCCGTGGTGGAGACCGCTGGTTGCTCACCTGGGAGTTGATGCCCATCAGTCAGAGACCACCCGGGACCCGCTTAGAGTCAACGACGACAGGTTTATTATTTGCTGTGGCGAGGGAGAGGTTGCGTTTCGGGGGGCTGCGGGCCATCTCAACAGGAGGGAGTTAGGGAAGGAGAATTTGGTTCTCGAGCCGAGAGTGCGTCATGGGATGGTCTCGGCGGGGGGGTCAGACTTCGTCAGCTGGAGAGCTGCAGGCAGGGTCGGTGGTCTTGCGTGTGAGTGAGCGAGTGTTGGAGTTTACGCTTGGACGCTTTGTGACGTGCACGCCCTGAAGGGGGCAGTTCTCGGGGTGCGTGAGGCCTAGAGCGCTGCGCTGTGTCAAGTCGTGGTTTCTGTGTCGGTTCCCTGGTTCTGCGCCGCAGCCCGGCTGGCCGCAGAGCAGGTGCTCACTCCGTGTCGAGGGGAGAGTGTGGCAAAAGCCACGAGGGGAGTGCCTGTCTGACCACCGTGTCCCCCCCGCCAGCAGTGAGGGGACCGCGGTGCCCGGGGAGCCGGCCAGGGAGGTGTCTCGGGTTCGGGGCGGGCCCTGCCTGGCCTCGGAGGAGTTTCTCTGGAATTCCCATCCGGGTGTGTTTCGCCTCACTTTTGATCTAGATTATAAATCGTATCTTCTGTTTGTCTAAGAGGAAAAGGGAGGCACCTGCGTGGCTCAGTCGGTTAAGCATCCGACTCTTGAGTTCGGCTCAGGTCATGATGTCAGGGTTCTGGAACGGAGCCCTGCATTGGGCTCCGCGCTCAGCGGGGCGTCTGCTTGAGATTCTCTCTCTCCCTCTGCCCCTCTCTCCTCTCTCTTTCTCTGAATAAATAAATAAAATCTTAAAAAAAAAAAAAAAGAGGAAAAAGAAATGCAGGCCATGCTTTCTGGGTCTTAGGGCACAAGTTGACTGTTACCAAGTCCTCCCCTTGCTCTCTAACGTCGCTTGATGTTAATGACAGCAGAGACTCTCCCGGAGTGTGCTCGTTCAGTGGCAAGCCACAGAGGGAGGGGGCTCCCATGGCGGTGCTGTGGGAGTAGGAGCCGCACCCCTTCTGCTGTGGGAATCCTGCTGGAGGGGGGAGAGTAGAGTGGAGGGAGGGAAGGGAGGGGCAGACCCCGAGGGGAGAATGGCTTTGATTTTGTTTCCAGTCCTCTAGGCTAATCCAGGGTTAGGATTAAGCGTCCAAATTCCTTCCTTATCCCTGGAGTCAATGACTCTTTTTATGAAATATGCTGATTGAGCCCTTTGTTTGGGCTGGTACTGCAGAAAGAAGTAGAATTATATCATTACTAGTTGTAACATGAGCCAATTTCTCTTTTAAAAAAAGAAATAAAGGACACAATGTTTGAAAATCAGCCTCCGGAAAGTCCCCAATGTGACTCTGTACTCCTTGCAAATGGCCTTCTGGGACTCGAGCAGTGGTTACACCGACGAAGTGATCATCTTTCTTGACAAAGACAAGGATGGCCGGGCCGGGATGTGGACTTCCCAAGAGAGGCATGTGCATGGCCGATGTTGGCTGCCTGTGTTCCCCGGGGGTTCTCCGGGTTGGAGACGACCCCTCCCCCAGCAGGGCAGATGGTGGACCCTCAGCAGCTGTTCTGGAGGCGAGCCTGGGATGCAAGGTGTGAATGTTTCCTAGGGTTGCTGTAACAGGCACCACAAACTGGGTGCCTTAAAACAACAGAAATTTATTCTCTCACAGTTCTGGAAGCTACAAGTCTGAAATCAGGGCTCTAAGGCGTGACCTTGCCTTGCTTCTTCCTAGCTTCTGGTGGCAACTGGCAATCCTTGGCATTTCCTAGCTCTGACTGTGGATCCAACCTCAGCCTCTGTCTTCTCTCCCGTAGTTGTGTCTATGTCTCTGTTTTCTCTTCTTATAAGGATACTAGGTGTTGGATTGAGGCCCACCGTCACTTTCATTTAACGGCTTACGTCTGTGAAAACCCTATTTACAAGCAAGGTCACAGTCACAGGTACCAGGGGTTAGGATTGAACATATCTTTTCAGGAGGACACAATTCAACCAACAACACAAAGCCTGCTCTGCTCCAAGGCGAGAGGTTGGGGTAGAGCTGGGGTTTGGCCTTTCCAACTTCCTAATGCTCTCCCGTGGTGCTGGGAAGCACACCTCAAACTTTGAGACCTACCATTCTAGCCCAGTTTTGCAACTGAAGATATCAGTCATGTGCCTGACTGTTCGTTTGTGGTAAAGCAGGTAGAAGGAGTTGAATTTATTCCATTCCTCCGTCTACAGCATAATCTCATCATCAACGATGGAGGGATTCTTTCTCCTTTATTTTTTCCCTTTCTGCGCTGAACCAGTCAGGCTAGTTACGCTGGGGTAACAAACAATCCAAAAATCTCCAGGGCTTGAAACCACAAGGACGATATGACACTCACTGTTCACGTCGTGGGTCAGTTCACTGCATCAGTCAGGCACCTGAGCTGAAAGGGCGGCCTCCACCTGAGTGGGGCCAGCCGCCATGTTGGAGGCTAGAGGACTTGGGGGTTCCACTGGCACAGCCCAGTCCTTGGCCCTGAAGAGACGTGTACTACCTCTTAGCCAGGACTGGTCCCACCCCAACCACAGGGGACAGAAGTGCAGGCCTACCATGGCCCCCCCAGAGGTGAGAGAATAGGAATGGTCTCACCAAATTCACCAGTGTCTGCCAGGAACGCCATTTCTCTTCTTTTGTGGCTTGTTCATCACCTTGTTCACAGGTTTCCGTTAAGGGTTTCCTATCTGTAGGAGGCCCTCACTCCTGTTTCCTTCCTATTCCTCTAATATTCCCTTTCCCAATCTATCATCTCAGGGCCCTGCTCTTTACAAACTGAATTAAAACCAGGTTGTTTATGGCAGCGATGGGTAGTCCCTCTTAACCCATTCACATTGGACCTCATGATTGAAGGTTCTTCAGTCATCAGTTGATGGACAAGTATTGAGCACCTTCTGCGAGCAGGCAGATGCTGGGGCTACGTCAGCGGGCGTGCAGACGAGATGTCAGCTCTCATGGATCTGGGAGTCAGGCCGGTTAGATTCAGACTGTATTGGGCTACAAACAGCAAGAACTCCATCTCTAGCCCATGGACACCGTAACCATGTTATCTCATACAACAGGAAGTCCAGAGGTGGGAAAGGTCCAGGTGTATTTAACTGGGACCCCAGCTCCATTTCCCTTGGCTCTGCTTTTAGCCAGGAGGCTTTTTCCTTACATGCTCTTCTCTTGTGGTAAAAAAAAAAATGGCTTCCAGCAGCAACCGTGATGACATATTTCTTCCCGCTCAGTGGAAAAGAGACCTTTCCAACCATATTGTAAGAAAGTCCTTCCCTTCCCTCTGCCTGGGACAGTCCCTGGATGTATAGCGCTCACTGGGGAAGGCCCTGCAGGGCTGGGTCCAGCCTGGGTCTCTGACCCTCATCAGCCAGGGAGGACGCACCGTGTTGCCTTGGAGCCTGGAGGGTAGGGGGTGTGGTGGTGCCCTTCCCCTAAGACACAGGCTGCAGTAAGGAATGTATTTGTTGGCTAGTGCTGCCGTAACAGAGTCCCAAAGACTGGGTGATGTCACAGCGAAACCATTTCCTCACAAGTCTGGGGGCTAGAAGTCTGAGATCAAGCTGTCAGCAAGGTTCATTTCTTCTGAGGCCTCGCTCCTTGACTTGTGGATGTCTGTCTTCTCCTCCCTCTGTCCTCATGTGGTCTTCCAACTGTGTGTATCTCTTTCCTAATCTGTTTTTACTTTTTATTTTTTAAAAAAGATTTGTTTACTTATATTTGCGAGAGAGAGCGCGTACACAAGTTCGGGGTGGGGGGCAGAAGCAGGCCCCCTGTCAAGCAGGGAGCCCGATGCAGGGCTTGATCCCAGGACCCCGGGATCATGACCTGAGCCAAGGCAGACGCTTAACTGACTGAGCCACCCAGGAGCCCCCAATGACCTCATTTTAAGTGAATTACCTCTTTAAAGACCCTGTCTCCAAATACAGTCACATTCTGAGGTACTGGGGATGAGGACTTCAACATAGGAATTTTGGGGGGGTGGTGACAGAGTTCAGCCCCCACCAACGAGGGAAGGTGGTCTGGACAAAACAGGCTTCTTTTCGGAAGGTAGGAATGGCAAATGGGTACTAGCTGGGCAACCAGCAGGGTCTGTGCTTGGGGAGAGACAGGAAAAAAAAACAAAACAGGTAACAAATACAATGATTTCAGATAGTGAGAAATACTTTTAAAGACAATGCAGCAGAGTAAGGCCATCAGGAGGGACTGCCGAGGGTGAGCAGCGTTGGCAAGGGTGGCTGGGACGGCCTCTCTGACGAGGCTGTTTGAGCTACACCAAGTGGAAGGCTGAGCAAGGAGCACTGCGGGGAGGAAGCCGCAAACCCAAAGGCCCCCAGGCAGGAATGAGCCTGGCAGAGTCAAGGCGCAGAAAGGAGGCCCGTGCGTTTAGGAGCATCATGAGCAGGGCTCCAGGAGGTGGGCGGGGCCAGACCACTCTGGACTCTCGGGATTTGGGGTTACATTCTAAGATCCAGCTGCCTTTGGGGAGACACTGCGATTATGACTGAACATGGAGTGTGTTGAATTTCCACCTGGTCGAGTAACCGCAGAGATGTATCTGTCCCGTGGACAGGCTCGACTACCTAAAACCAGCATCGCTGGGAAAAAGACCCCCCCACCCCCACCCCAGAGGGCGGTGGTCTCATCTCCAGCATTCGAGACTGGGCCCGCAACCAAGTCTGCCACCCCCTGCTGGCCAAAGGTGGGAATGAAGGAACCCGGACCGGAACTTCTACTAACCAGAGGGAGGACGAGGAGGTGGGGGATGAGGAGCAAACCCTTCCTTCCTGTGATGGCACTTGGCGCCTTCGGTAGGGAGGACGGATGCGTCCAAGAAGCAGAGATCTTTGTCTTCAGAAACATGTCTGACAACTCAGCCAACTAGAAAGGGAAGGAAGGCGAGCCATTGTACCAGTGTCACCGTGTGACTGTAGTGAACACTGGCGTAAGCCAGGTGGACATACCCCAGAGCCTGTTTTCCCCCTCAAAAGTGTATCTAGAGAGCTTCCTGGAGATAAAGAACTAGATTGCTAAAATCTAATTTTTCATTTGGAGGTGGTCTGATTCAGAAAATTCTTTTAGCCCAAACCCGCTTTTCACCAAGTCGTGCACTGTCGTTTGTAAGTTAGCAGACTCCGTGGCTGTGCCAGTGCTGGGTTTTGTCTGGGATCCTCCTTGTGAGAGTGAGTATAGCAGGCTGTGGCCTGCACTTCCCGCTGGAGTTCCTCTACCGAGAACCATCTGAAGGGCTTACTTCTCCACCAACTGGTCCCGACCCTTCCAGTGGTCTCCTTCCCCCCACCTCGGACCTTGGCGAGCTTGCAGCACCATGCATGTTGGACTTTAACTCTTTCTACCATCGTCAAAGGTACCCTCTTGTGATAGAAGTGAAGATCTTATCTCTCAACGTAAGTCCTGTCTTAGGCAGGGGTCACATGTTTGAAAAGGACACCCAAAAGAGGTTGAGCAAGGGAGGATAGAAAGGACACAAGGCTATCGGGTAAAACTCACAGGCTGGAAGCCAGATTTCATGAGGCATCGGAACCCGAAAGAGGAAACTAGAAATGGCAGTTTTAAAACATGGCCCCCAAATCCTTTAAAACTTCTCAATTCAACTCAGCTTGACTCTGTGAAGACTCACTGGTCCATGTCCACTCCCCTTGACTCAGAGGCTGCCTGTGACTACTTCAACCAACAGTGTGGCAGAGGTGACCCCATGTGACTTCTGAGGCTGGGTCACAAAGGCCATGCCTACCTCGTTTTCTGGAACACGCACCCCAGCAATCCTGAGCCACCGTGTCAGAAGTCTGATTATCCTGGGGCCACCACACTGAGACAGCTGAGCCACATGAGGAGCCCAAGGGTGGCTGTTCTGGTCATCAGTCCCCGTCTCCACGTTTCCCAGCCCAGATCGGACAAGCGAGTGAGTGAATGACCCTCGGGTTGTCACAGCCCTGGCCCTGGAGGCTTCCTAGCGGAGGCAGGTGCAGATATTGTGGGTCAAATACAGACCATCCCCCTATGCTCTTTCTGAACTCCTGACCCACAGAATCCATGAGCATAATACAATAATGGGATATTTCATACAGCAGTAATAACCAGAACACAAAATTAGGCTCCCCTGCAAGTCCCCATGGTCTCTTGTTTCCTCTCTTTCCATGTCGGCGTCATTGTTCTCTCTGTGTAGATGCTTTTCCTTTGAGCCCAGAAGCCAGTGTGGTCATCCTAGGCCTTGCTTTACATCACTCCTTCATTCAAACACTCGAGATTCCGGGTCATCACTGCAAACACCGAGAGGTGGGGACCTCACTGTCACCACACACGATTACAGTATTGGCAGCTTCTCGGCTCCCTGGATGGTCTGCATGCATTTGTGCATTTGCTGGACGCTGACCCCTCTCGTGCTGCTTCTATTCTCATAGCACTCACCCCTCTTTGAAATCATGGACTTTTCTTGTTTTCCTGTGTATTATCTTCTCACTTGCTGAAACGTAAGCTCCATGAGGCCAGGACCTCAGAGAGTCGATCTTGTCAACTTTTGTGTCCTCGGCAACTAAAAAGTGCCTGCAACAGCATAGACATTCAGGAATATTCATGCAGTTCATAAACACCCGTAGATTTTCCTGTGTTCCAGGTAAAAGTCATGACAGTCCACCTTTCCATCCCTGCAGTGTGAGCGTGGGAAAAGCTGAGGCAGTGGCTGGTGGCAGGTGACCCATTCCGGTCTGGCTTCTTCGTGTCTGTCCTTGGGGCGCGTGACTCTGCAGGGATATTTCCTTCTAGGCTTATTTTCCTTTTTGTTCGCTAGTGTTGGAGATGCTACATTTAAAAAAATACGACTCTTAAAAGTTATCCAAAAACTTAGCTAACTTTCCGTCTCTCATGAGTCAGTGATCCGCTTGGCTGGACTCTCATCTCTTGCTGGTGGCTGTTGACCGCTGGGAGTCCAGGACAGGCAGGGGGGCTAGTCATGGAACGACCCTGCATTCGGGGCTCTCTGTCCTTCCCAAGGAAGGTCTGGTGGGTGTGCAGATGTGAGAACTACGGACACCACTGGGGCCTTCTCTGATTCAGGAATAGGAATTCCCATACACTGTCGCAGATAGAAAGCAGTGTAATCCTTGTGGAGGAAAAAATTGACCTCAGAGCTACAAAGGCGAAAATACAAGAAGACAAATGCATATTGCTGCAATACTTTTAATAGCAAAGGATTGGAAACAACCCAAATGTCAATCAGGTGACTGGTTGAATAAACAATCGTATGTATGACCTCATAATGGAACATTTAATAGAATATTCTATCCGGTTCTATGGAATGATATTCAATATATTGTTATGGGGGAAAAAAGCAAGACCAAGGAAAGTGTGAAATAGTGTGCTATCATTTATCATTTGTTTATATATATATATTTATGAATTTAATAGAAGGGTGAAATGTAAAAAAATTTATCTAAGGCAGAAGGAGGAAATAGGTGGAGGGGACTGGGTCAGAATACAGATTTCTCTGAATGAAGCTCCTTTCATGGATTTGACTTTGGAGCCATGTAAATAGTTTACATAATTATAAAAAATTAAAATGAAAAAAGCAATTTTTCAAAATTTAAGCAAAATAAAGTGAACCATAACCCTGATTCAAGTTTGGAACATAGCCACTATTCTAAGTTATTTTAAAATGGTAATTTGACTGAACATCCCTAATGGCAAAAACCTTAAGGACAAAAAGAATTGCAAAACAAAATTTTAACTGTTTTCAGTAATTATTTTTTATGATAGTTTGGGCATTGTTATTCTGAGGATTTAAAACAATGTGTAATTATTTTGGTGATTTGGAGAAAGAGGTTTTTAGAAGGAGTAAAAGAAGAACAGACATAAAATCAGTAAGGGTACATTAAAAACCCTGTAGTCCTGAGTTGAATTGGAAGTACCATTATAAAATCATGTAGTTAAAAAAACACACACACACCCCCCCAAACTCATTGTACATATTTCCTAGTTCTGTCCACTGACACCAAGAGACAGTGACCAAACCACTACCAATGAGCACTCCTAGCACCCAGATTTTGGTCTCTAATTATTATTCCCCACTAAGAGGAGCCAGGGATCCCTGGGAATCACTGGATGACTTCGGGGCTGGGGCATAAAATCATAAGATGAGCTTCAAACATCTTGTCATACAAGATAATTACGAAATATCAAAGACCACTAGGGTCATGTGAAAAGGAATCAGCCAACTTAACACAGTTCCCAAGAGCCAAAGATGGGATAACATGAGTAACAGTAAAAGATAACAATTGCAAAGGACTGAAACACACATGAAATATGATTAAATCAGGAGTTCATAATGTTCTCAATGAAAAGAAAACAACTCTCACTGGACAGCTTGGAAAGATGCCAGAAAACCACCTTGGAAACTGAGGAAGGGGAAAAAGCCAAGATTTTAGGCTGCCTTCCTCTACAAACCAAACCTCAGGGTAACCAAATGAATCACTGATAGAAATTAAGTTTCTCTTTATAAAGTATGCCAGCTAACAAACAAAGAGGAAACAACAGCACCAGAATATTGTTTGCAGCCCCTAACGAAGTTACGAGTCTATGCAATAATCATGAACGGCTGCTCCCATCAGAAAAGAGAGGCAGCTAGAGAGTAAATGGCTCCCACCAGAAGTACCCATCACCACCAATAAAGTCGTCTTGCACAAATAAACACAACTGGACTCTGACTTAATCTCCAGATACAACTACTGATGCATAAGAAATGGGACAGAGGAACATGTTAAAAGACACTACAGAGACGCACCCGGGGAGACCCAGGCTGTGAGAAATTCTACAGGGCACACCATTCAGTACTGATTTCCAACAGGCCTCCAGTGATCCCAGTACGTGCTACCAGGTGAGAGCCGATGCTACATTTAAAGGAGACTCAAGAGACGTGTCCACAGATTACAGAGCATGGACCTAACTCAAACAAATGAAAACTCCTGAGCCACTCAGAAGTTTGAACAATGACTGAATAGTTGAAGGTATTAAGGAAATAGTGCTGATTTTTAAAGTGTCATTGGTATGGAGGTTAAGCTTATTCAGAAGTCCTTGTGGTTTGGAGGTACATGTTGAAATATTTACTGATGAAATGATATGATGTCCAGGATCTGCTTCAGAATCATCATCAGGTGGGGTGAGAGAAGAGGTGGGGGAAGGTTGGCTGTGGGTTAATTGTTGAAGCTGGTGGTTTGCACGTGGGGTTCACCATGCTGTTCTCTCTACTTCTGTACATGTTTGCAACTATGCATGATAACAAGTTTTACAAGCCCCCTGCCAATGATAGGAAGCTCTCTTACCTGGAAAGGGGTGCAACTCCTAGCTACTCTGTTAACTCCTCACTACTCTGGCCTAGTGCATCCTGCAGCTAGGAAAGGACAAGGGAGAAGCTGGTTTCTCCAGGGGAAAGTGAGTGGTAGAGACAGTGCAGAGACAAGGTATTGCCCATGGAGGAAGGGCCCAGGCACCATCCACAAGAGGGGGTCCCAAGCTGCCAGGCATTCATATACTGGTGCTGCGGGGATGGGGGTGGATGTGGGATTTCATAAATGGGAAGCAGCTTTGCTTATGGTAGGTCCTGGTGATGTAAACCACTGGTTTACACTGGGCCTGTATGACATCCAAGTCCCCACCATACGCCAGTCTAGGCGGGTGTATGATGGCAGCTACACTGCTCTGTAGCTCCCTAAATCACTCTTTGCCTGCTGGGAGGTGAGAGGCTTGCCCCTGGGAACCAGTCCTGCTCCCGGCAGGAAGGAGGAACGCACCGCTGTGACACTGTACTTTCAGGGTCATGGCCATGCTCTCGGATGGCCCTCCCTGGCGTTCTGCACAGGGCACTGGATGGCATGCGGGCTTCCAAGCCGAGTCATAGCACCATTTGAAAACACAAGGCTGTGGCTAATAGTGTGAAGACAAGCTGTGACAACCCGCCAAGGCAGCTGTGCAGCCCCCGTTCTGCTGTTGGGAGAGACTGCAGCCAAGCCATGGGAGAAGGAACATGTCAGAAGCAGGTCTTGACTGTGTCTCGCTCTTTGACAAAATAAGACAAGGATAGGTTTTTCTAGAAACCATCTTGGCATAGGACTCGATCACTAAACGGGCAACACACCTTCTCCGGCTCCGTCTCATACCAAGGCAAATAGAAGGAATTTTAAAATAAAACATCTGATGAAATCTCACCTAGATTAGCTTGTATTTGGATACTGAAATCTCCTCCCAATTCAGTTGGCTTTTAGGTTTTAACACGAATGCTCCGCACCCCAGCCCATGCCCCAGCCAGTGCTCACTTTCTTCAGTCACCTGGAGGGCACGGCCCCTTGGCTCCTCCTTCAGGAGTAGGAGGCCCTGGAATCAATGTAAATTCAAGCATTTTCTTAAGCTCGCCACAGCCAGATGTGGCCTTACCAATCTCCTGTTTGGCCAAGCCAGATTTCTATTGGTGGTGTGATCCCAAGGTCACCTCCACATTTTTTTCTTGTGCATTTATCCCAGTGGGTCCAGCCTAGATTGGAAGAGAGCCAGGTGTCCCTTCCTAGAAGGCACTGGCCTAACTCATGTGCAGGGACAGGCCAGGTGGGCACCGAGGGGCAAGAGACTTTATTTCTCCAGTTGCGAGACCAGGTTATGTTCTGAGATACGATGTCTCAAAAGGGAATTCATTCAGGCAGAACTTAGGCTTTAACGTTGGTTCCTTGGTCTAGAAGAATCTGCATGGGGGTTCCAGGCCCTGCCGTGGCTTTCTGATGAGAAGGCTGGCAGGCATGTCACAGAAGGGAATGCGGACAAGAGCACCGTGCTGGGCTGTGGCAGGAGGCCTGCTCCCTATGCCGCACGAGTGGGGCACGATGGGCCCCCAGCATGCTGGAACCGCTTCGTTACAAGGCTTGACTATAACCGTACAGAGGACTGATAGGCATCTCAGACACATACCATCAGCTTTTCCCTCCCCAGCTGGTTCGAACCCACAATGCCATTCAGCCAGCATTTTGAAAGACTGCCCACTTCCCTGTAAAGATTGAGAGAGTTAGTGCATAATCTATGGGAAGAGCTTAAAGCAGAGAAAAGAACACCGTGACGGCAGCAGTCGTAGCTGCCCTTCCGTGCTACTCCCTGCAAGAGTGTGCGGCCCTGCCCTAGAAACCTGGGGGCACGGGCAGGTGGGTGGGTGGGCGAGTGGGCAGGGCAAGGCAGGGTGGGGAGAGAGAGCCGTGGCAGTCTGGGCCCACAGCCAGATCTCTGAGGAAGCGAAATGAGCCCAGATCTCCACACCGCAGTGACCCCCCGGCTGCCTTAGAAGTCATAAGGGGACACAAAGATGGTGACCTTGGACACGTGGTTGGCTTGGAAGGAGCGGTCCAGGTATTCTGACATGTCAACATCCACCTCTAGCGTCTGAGGCCCCTCCAGGGTCTGCACGAGGATCAGCTCCCCTGTCTGCCGGTCTGAGCGCTGCATCACAAAGTGGCCCCGGCTGTTCCCGCCCACGATCCCAAAGCGCAGGCTGTTGGGTCCAGGTCGGCCGGGGGCTGAGGCTGTGGCCATGCGGAAGAGCGTGATGGGCGTCTTCAGGTTGGAGGGCAGAGAAAGGTAATGGAAAGAGATGGTCTTGGGCAAGTGGCGGCAGGGTCGGCTGTCCATGGGGCAGGGGTTTCGCTCACACTGGCTGGAACAGAGAGGCAAAAAACGGAGGGAGTCAGCCTTGGGGAGACTTCGGGAGGGGCTGCTCTGACCTGGCTTGCCTGCCCCACTGCCTTCCTGCAGAGGCGTCCGGAGTGACCTTTCCCAGACACCAGTCCCTCAGCACAGAGGCTCAGAGCTGCTGGCAGGTGAGGGTGGCGGGGTGCTCCCCGGACCCACCTGTATATGTACACACGTACACGCATATTTATACATGCTGTTACCAGAGTTTTTACAGACAAGTGAAGCCGGGATGATAAACCAGGTGCCCCTTCTGCCCGTGCCAAGACCTTTCTCCATAATGGTGGGACCCCAGCACACAGCTGGCAACACCCTGGAATGCGGTGCTCTGCACGAGGTGAACTCTGCAAACACCCAGGGTTTATTCTTCAAGAGGAAACCCTGCCTTTCTTAACCATTGGGAACCAGGATCTTGTGGAAGTGTTTCTGATATTTCTCCACCTTATCCAACACATAGATACGATTTAGCATATTTCGTGACTCATATAATCACAGTTATGCAGGTCGAATATCGCATCCGGCTGATAATCAGGGATGTCCCCAGAGGCTATGACAGTACAGTCCCTTCACCGAGTGACTTCGGAGGAAGATCCTGGCGCCTTCAGTCTCAGTAAATAACTGCCCCTCTTCAGTGCCACTGACTTTCCTGAAGCTTCTACTCCGCTAGAGCCCAAACGGCAGTTCAGGGGTCTGAGCTTGTGAGGTTAATTCACTCTAAAGACAATGCTAGGGCGCCTGCGACCTCTTTTTCAGAATTCATGTACTTCGTGATGGCTATTATTCCCCGGAAAGGCCTGTCTCCCAGCTTTTGAAGAAAAAACACCAACCAACCATTAGGTGCTGAGGTTCCTGGAAATCAAACCTCCGAAACCAGTGGAAAAGTCCATCGACATGATGCAAAGTGTAGGGGACATGCAGTGTGACTGGAACCGACCAGTTATTAGCCACGTGAATAAGAGAGAATGCTCCTCTCCCGAATCTGTGTGATATGTACCTGCCTCCCGGTAAGGTCACCACAGTGGTCTGCCCTCCAGTGGCCCCTCACCCCCAACAGTGCTGCACCTGTGTGGCTATAATCTCATCATCCTGCAGGTCAGCAGGGGAACTCTTGGAACGTTACTCCTACCAGGGCAAACTGGGTTATTTATTTATTTATTTATTTATTTTTAAAGATTTTATTTATTTATTTAACAGAGATAGAGACAGCCAGTGAGAGAGGGAACACAAGCAGGGGAGTGGGAGAGGAAGAAGCAGGCTCATAGCAGAGGAGCCTGATGTGGGGCTCGAACCCAGAACGCCGGGATCACGCCCTGAGCCGAAGGCAGACGCTTAACCGCTGTGCCACGCAGGCGCCCCAATGGTTATTTATTTTTTTGCAAAGACTTTTTATTTGTTTATTTGATAGCAAGAGAGGGCAAGAGAAGGAACACAAGCAGGGGGAGCCAGAGAGGGAGAAGCAGGTTCCCCACTCAGCAGGGAGCCCGATGCGGGGCTCCATCCCAGGACCCCGGGATCACGCCCTGAGCGAAAGGCAGACGCCTAATGACTGAGCCACCCCGGCGCCCCAGGGCAAACTGGGTTATTACTGCACAGAGCAGCGGTGCATTAAATGCAACCAACAAAGGGAAAGGGAAGCTCAGAAAAGCCAGACTCCCAGCCCCCTGCCTCCCATCCTTCCTTGGATCTAACTGTATCTTTTAAGAACCTCTGCATCTGGCCCAGCCCCCCTGGGCGGGGGACCGAGGCGCCCAGCCGCGGCTGGCCCTGGCCGTACTCACAACGGGGAGGTCTTCACGTAGCTCACGTTGCCGCTGCCCTCGGGGCACTCCGGGCTGACGCACTGGAAGCCCCCACCGGTGTTGATGCACATGGTCCCCTGCGGACACACGAGCTGCGGGCTCACACACTCGTCGACATCTGAAATAAGGGACCCCCAGGAAGAGTGAAGATCCCCTGGCGTCCCTTCCATCACAGGACCCCATGAAAAACCCCGACAGGTGCTGGAATGTGGCGAGTTCCTAAATACCCAATACTTACTTTTCAAATGGGACACCCTGCCATCCTGCACTATGTGAAATCCAGACCTTGTGGAAGTGCTGCAGAACCACACTGGGGAGCACCCCTCCCCAGGGTCCTGTCCTTCCGCGGGGTAGACAGGTGACAGATGGGCCAGAAGTACAGGAGGGTGACCGGTCAGGGGTCACGATGCATCTCTCAGATCTGCCTCCTCCTCAGCCTACGGGGTCTCCCCTCAGTGGCTATTATTAGCCCCTGTAAGAGTCTTCCGGAAAGCCTTTCTCCTCAGCCTCACCCCTCCCCAAATGCAGATGTCCTCACTCTCCTTTGTGGGAGTTCTCTGCTGCTGCCTTCGCCCCACCTGGAGGCTGCTTCTTCCCAATCTGCACAATCCTACCTGGGCCTTCTTGAGTACTGGTGGGATGGATGGAGGGAGGGAGGGACAGGTAGATGGATGGATGGATGGATGGATGGATGGATGGAGGGATGGATGGTTGTTTGGAGGGAGGGATGAAAGGAGGGATGGATGGATGGATGAAGGGAGGGATGGATGGTTGGATGGAGGGATGGATGAAAGGAGGGATGGATGGATGAAGGGAGGGATGGGGAGGGAGGGATGCATGGTTGGAGAGATGGATGGAGGTGTCTTCTTCTCCAGTCCCAGCTTCTCTGATCCTTGCAGCAGAGCCCCACTAGGACGTCACTGGGGAGCAGCCTCTTCTCTCACATTCTACCTGAGCTCACGGGGGAGCCCTCTGCCTTCTCCTCTGCTCCTTCTCCCTCAGTGGCTCGGAGCCGCTGTCTGGGACCAGCCAGGCTCTCTCTTGCGCCCTGCAGCCACCTGCCTCTGCAGCAGCGTCACTCACCCTCACAGCTCTTCCCATCGGCCAGCGTCCGGTACCCGCTGGGGCAGGCACAGCGGTAGGAACCTGGGGTGTTCACACAGGTGTGCATGCAGAGCCGGGGGCGTCCCTCCTGCCCGTAGAGCTCGCATTCATTCACATCTGGGGACAGAAGTGCCCAGTATGACCAGGAGCCATGTGATGGACAGCCACCAACCATGACCCAGGATGGCTGTGTCTCAATTCCTGGTGGCGATGGCCAGTGTGGCTAAGTGGCTGGGCCTGGGGGGCTGGCCAAACCCTATACCCAGCAGAGCACCAGAAGAAGAGCAAGCATGCTCCTCTTCCTCCCCAGCCAAGGGCCCAGAGGGCTGAGCGGAGGGATGAGAGGAACCTACATGGTGGACCCTAGACAGGTTCCTCTGTCTAAGGCTGAGAACTAACGGGGGACCCTGCAGAGGCTGGCAGATCAGGCCGGCAGCCCAGACTACTGACCTGCATCCCAGCCCCACCCGAACTGGCCTCGTCTTTGGGATTGGAGGAAGAGGGTCTCATTTCTGCTGCTGTGGCCACTTTGGTAATCAGGAGAGGTTAGCTAAAGTTGCCTGCCTGGGTCCATAAACCTAAGTGGAGAGGGGAGCTAGAGGACTGAGTCCTGGAGCCCTGCACAGCGCAGGGGGCCTGTCTAACCAGCACAAGGACTCAGCTCCTCTCTGCCACCCGCCCCTGTGACTGCAGCCGGGATGGAGGGGAGAGGGGGGTATGGAGGGGAGAGGGGGGCTTGAGGCTCTTCTAGATGGGTGTGCTGGTTTGGATGGCACTGTGGCTGGGTTCTGAGATGGGGACCAGCCTGGGCACCCCCGGCTGCTTTCTCCACAGTCTTGATTTCTTATGAGCGCCTCTGATGTCTACATCTCAGCAACCATTAGGTCTACACGTACCTAAAACGCAAAGTGGGCCGGGCTTGCTGAGACTTTGCCCCACCCCGCCTTGCAGGTGCGCCCCGCATCTGTGGGGCGGCGGGTGGGAGCCCTGTTCTCTCCTGGGTCCTCCCCCTGCTTCCCCCCCTCCTCCCCCGACGGAGCCCGGGCCTACCCTGGCAGACGCTGTCGCCGGCGGCGCCGCTCAGGTGGAAGCCCGCCTCGCAGCTGCAGTGCTGCGTCCGCTCCACCTGCGCACAGCGCGGCGCGCGGCTGAAGGCGGGGTCGCCGGCCTCGCTGCCGTCGGGGGCCGCTGCGGGGAGAAGACACCCTCAGTGCCGGGCCCTGGCGCCCCTGGCGCCCCTGCCGCGCCCAGCCTCGGGCAGGGGCCGGGAGGAGAACCAAGACCGGGAAGCGGCCCCTTCTCAGAGCTTACTCTGGAGCAGGGAAAGGAAAGACAAGTGAGTGACCAGAAAGCCGCGGCCGCCCGGGGCCGCCCAGAGGGGCCGGAGCTCGGGGAGCGCCGCCGAAAAGCACCTTGCAGGAACCCGCACGCCGGCGACTGCACAGAGAGGGCCGGCAGGCGTGTTAAATCCACGTTTTCCCTTCAAGAGGCTTTACAAACACCAAAATGCTAACAGTGATCCCTGGAGTTTAAACCTACGGAATGTAAAACAGGACTTTTTTTGGGGGGGGGTCTTTTCTGTTATTGTAATTTTTAAGAAAAAGATTTTATTTATTTATTTGAGAGAGAAAGAGAGCACGGGGGGGGG
>NW_024426774.1:35881718-35901102 GCF_017311325.1 Ursus maritimus | reverse complement strand
GCCAGCGTCCGGTACCCGCTGGGGCAGGCACAGCGGTAGGAACCTGGGGTGTTCACACAGGTGTGCATGCAGAGCCGGGGGCGTCCCTCCTGCCCGTAGAGCTCGCATTCATTCACATCTGGGGACAGAAGTGCCCAGTATGACCAGGAGCCATGTGATGGACAGCCACCAACCATGACCCAGGATGGCTGTGTCTCAATTCCTGGTGGCGATGGCCAGTGTGGCTAAGTGGCTGGGCCTGGGGGGCTGGCCAAACCCTATACCCAGCAGAGCACCAGAAGAAGAGCAAGCATGCTCCTCTTCCTCCCCAGCCAAGGGCCCAGAGGGCTGAGCGGAGGGATGAGAGGAACCTACATGGTGGACCCTAGACAGGTTCCTCTGTCTAAGGCTGAGAACTAACGGGGGACCCTGCAGAGGCTGGCAGATCAGGCCGGCAGCCCAGACTACTGACCTGCATCCCAGCCCCACCCGAACTGGCCTCGTCTTTGGGATTGGAGGAAGAGGGTCTCATTTCTGCTGCTGTGGCCACTTTGGTAATCAGGAGAGGTTAGCTAAAGTTGCCTGCCTGGGTCCATAAACCTAAGTGGAGAGGGGAGCTAGAGGACTGAGTCCTGGAGCCCTGCACAGCGCAGGGGGCCTGTCTAACCAGCACAAGGACTCAGCTCCTCTCTGCCACCCGCCCCTGTGACTGCAGCCGGGATGGAGGGGAGAGGGGGGTATGGAGGGGAGAGGGGGGCTTGAGGCTCTTCTAGATGGGTGTGCTGGTTTGGATGGCACTGTGGCTGGGTTCTGAGATGGGGACCAGCCTGGGCACCCCCGGCTGCTTTCTCCACAGTCTTGATTTCTTATGAGCGCCTCTGATGTCTACATCTCAGCAACCATTAGGTCTACACGTACCTAAAACGCAAAGTGGGCCGGGCTTGCTGAGACTTTGCCCCACCCCGCCTTGCAGGTGCGCCCCGCATCTGTGGGGCGGCGGGTGGGAGCCCTGTTCTCTCCTGGGTCCTCCCCCTGCTTCCCCCCCTCCTCCCCCGACGGAGCCCGGGCCTACCCTGGCAGACGCTGTCGCCGGCGGCGCCGCTCAGGTGGAAGCCCGCCTCGCAGCTGCAGTGCTGCGTCCGCTCCACCTGCGCACAGCGCGGCGCGCGGCTGAAGGCGGGGTCGCCGGCCTCGCTGCCGTCGGGGGCCGCTGCGGGGAGAAGACACCCTCAGTGCCGGGCCCTGGCGCCCCTGGCGCCCCTGCCGCGCCCAGCCTCGGGCAGGGGCCGGGAGGAGAACCAAGACCGGGAAGCGGCCCCTTCTCAGAGCTTACTCTGGAGCAGGGAAAGGAAAGACAAGTGAGTGACCAGAAAGCCGCGGCCGCCCGGGGCCGCCCAGAGGGGCCGGAGCTCGGGGAGCGCCGCCGAAAAGCACCTTGCAGGAACCCGCACGCCGGCGACTGCACAGAGAGGGCCGGCAGGCGTGTTAAATCCACGTTTTCCCTTCAAGAGGCTTTACAAACACCAAAATGCTAACAGTGATCCCTGGAGTTTAAACCTACGGAATGTAAAACAGGACTTTTTTTGGGGGGGGGTCTTTTCTGTTATTGTAATTTTTAAGAAAAAGATTTTATTTATTTATTTGAGAGAGAAAGAGAGCACGGGGGGGGGGGCGGTGTGGAGAGGGAGAGGGAGAAGCAGGCTCCCCGCTGAGCAGGGTGCCCCTTGCAGGGCTGAATCCCAGGACCCGGAGATCATGAGCTGAGCAGAAGGTAAATGCCTAACCGATACCCGCGTTGTAATTTTATACTTTTCTAAATTATCTAAGCTTCTGGTTTTTAAACCAGGAACATAATTTTTTTTCTTTTTAAGATTTTATTTATTTGACACAGAGAGAGCACGAACAGGAGGAGGAGTAGAGGGACAAGCAGACCCCCCTCTGAGCAAGGAGCTGGATGCAGGGCTGGAACCCAGGACCCTAAGATCATGACCTGAGCTGAAGTCAGATGGGTAATGGACTGAGCCATGCAGGCGCCCCAGGAACATCAATTTTCTAATCAGAAAAAAAAATAAATTAGTTTTTGAAAGTTTTTAAAGGATTTAGGCCTCCCGTATGGTTAGGGGAGATGGTAGAGGAATGGGTGGTGAGAGTAATGATGCGGAAGAGGACACCCAAGGAGGTGTCTCCACGGCAGCGGGGTTCTCATAGTCAAACTCATAGAGCAGGAAAGCAGAATGCTGGGGGAGGGGGCGCTGGGAGAAGAGGAAATGGGGAATTAGTGTTTCAAGGGCAGAGTTTCAGTTTTGCAAGGTGAAAAAGTGGAGGTGGATGGTTGCACAACAGTGTAAATGTATTTAGTGCCCCTGGCCCGTGCACTTAAAATAGTTAAAATGGTAAATTGTGTTATGTATATTCTACAGTGGGGGTGACGAGGATGGTGAATGGATTTAAAAAAGTATTCGGAGAGAGGCTCCCCCTAAGAGCTGGGCAGACACGGGCAGAGCTGACGGGAAGGAAGGCTCTAGGCTGGGGGACCAGGCGAGCAAGAAGCCCGGCCTTTGCTGGGTTAGTCATGGAGACCACGGGGTCACAAGCTGGCTTCGGGTTCACTGCTCCCTCCCTCTTCCCCTCCCCTGCGGAGGTTCTTGTCATGGGGATACTTCATATATAAAGTGCCCCCTGGACCTGCGGAGCGGCTGCCTAAGGTCCTGACCGCAGAAACCCTGACACGGAGGGTTCAGAACATTCAGGGTCCAGGACCAGCTCATTTGGGTTGAAGAGGGCCCATTTCTTGTTCCTTTCAGTTTGTAAGTAGGGGGAGAGGCAGTGGAGCTGTCAAGGAGGCCCTGCCTCTGGCCTCTGTTTCCACAGAGTACGGCTCCAGGGGGAGAGGAGCTGGGCTCCTGGGGGAGGGCAGCTGCATTCTGAGAAAGCTCCCAGCAAAGCTGATTCAGCTGAATGGAGCCAAGACAATGAAGCGGCAGATCTCTGGGGGCAGGATTGAACACTGGCCTTGGACTGGGTCTGATGCAAGAATATCAAGTACTGACAAAGCTCCTACTCTCTGGATACTACTGTTTCTCTACACTGAGATTCCACATAGAAATCCAGACAACCAGACAGGACACTCCAGGGATTTCTGGCAATGAAAGAGGACATCTTTAGGATTTGACTCTTTTATATAGGAAATGTAGGGTACAGCATAGTGTGGGAACCTTCATAGATTCCTTATCAGATTATCTTGGCCTCTGTGAAAACCGCCACTTTGTGGCCTCTAGACCTTCTGGCTAGGGATGTATTGAGACTCAAAATGTGGATAATAAACTCACCACCAGGGGCACCTGGGAGGCTCAGTCGGTTAACTGTCTGTCTGCCTTTGGCTCAGGCCCTGATCTCAGGGTCCTGGGATGGAGCCCTGCATTGGGTTCCCTGCTCTGTGGGAACCTGTTTCTCCCTCTCCCTCTGCCCACTCATGCTCTCTCTCTCAATAAATAATAAAGTCGTTTTTAAAAAAAAATCTCACCACCAGTCGAATGTCTAGTTGCACAGTCCTGAGGGGACTTTGGCCTGTATCAGTAAGTACTGACTTTGCAGAGTGTTATGGGAGCGTTTGAAAGGAAGAGCCATTCTGTTGATCTGCAGAGAAAGTGTGGACCAAGTGAAGGTGGAACAAGGAAGCTTCTCGGGCCAAATTCCCAGTCTGGGGAGCTTTCACACTGAGGGTCAGTCCCTCTACCTGCAATATCTTCCATGAAAAGGATCAAAACCCTGGTTACACAGAAGAGCTAAATTCCATCCCAGATAGCCACCTCAGGGGATCAGAGGGATCAGGGGTCGAAAAGCCCTCTCTCCAGGCGGGGAACTGAGCTCCTGCCACATCTTCATTTGGTGACCCACGACGGGGTGGGGGGGGGGCTCTCCTCTCTGCAGTGGAACGTCCTCACCCAACCCCATGGCAGCCTGTACGTACCTGTCTGGGCCTGGTGCTGACAGCGGCTCCCAGTCCTCCCCGGAGGACAGATGCATTTGTACTGGGTGACTCCTTCCACGCAGGTCCCCCCATTCTGACAAGGCTGGCTGGAGCATTCGCTGATGTCTAGGAAAAGAAATCATTTTCAAATACAAATTCTAAAACGAACCAAAACCAAAGCTGGGTTACCTTCCTTTACTTCGGCTTCTACTCGCCCCCTCTGGCCTCGCCGCTGCCCCTAGCAGCAGGAGCTGGGCGGGGGCTGATGGAGCCGAGCTGCAGCCCACCCACCGTTCAGCAAGCCACAGAGCCATTGGCACACACCGTGCTCTCACCTGGAGCCCTGCCTGGAGGAGTGGACCCGTCACCCAGCCATGCTCCCCAGAGGCTCCGTTCCCTAAGTTACAGGGTAGGCTGCCCCAGGTGCCCACGCTACCTTTGAATCAAGCCAGACTGTCCCCCACACCTCTGCCTTAGCAGCCAGCACCCAGGAAGAACACAGTTTTTAAAAAAGATTTTATTTATGTATTTGTTTCTAGCACAAGTGGGGGGAGGGGCAGAGGGAGAGAGAGAACCCCAAGTAGACTCCACACCCATCGCAGGGCAGGACAAGGGACTTGATCCCGTGACCCTGAGATCAGGGCCTGAGCTGAAATCAAGAGCTGGACGCTGAACCGACTGAGCCACCCAGGCACTCCAGGAAGAACACCCTTTGAATAAGAACCCAATTCAGCGGAGTTATAAGAGGGAGAGATGGTCCATTATAGCTTCCAGAGAAGGGGAAAACGAAGTCTCTCCAAATTCCCACCCAGTAGCCCTCCTGTGCTCATTTCCTGTGCACCCAAGGAAGACTTTCTTTTGACTCTCGACTTTTCCTAAATGGTGGAAAAGGAAAATATTCCTTGCTCATACACGTAGCAGTCCTGTGGGAAAGCTATATATAGAAAGAGATTATATATTTAAAAATTTAATACGTTTCTGTGTGGTAGGATTCCAGGCAACTTTTCTTCATTTACACTTTTTTGTACTCTTCTGTTTTTCCACAATGAACTTTTCCACGATAAATTTTCTACTTAGAAAAAAATATATTTTTTTAAAACCCTCAGGCCACATCTGCTTGTTACGAATCCTTAAGCCCAGTCTTTTCTTTTTTTAAAGCCCAGTCTTAATGCACAGAGCACAGGCCCTTCCTCCCCAAGAGAGAAGTCTGTCAGTTCACTGACTTGACCACAGCATCTCGGGAAAGGAAACTGGAAACCTCTCCTTGCTGGCATACGAGCATCCTTTCCTGCTGTATCTATCAAGAGGAAGAAAGGTGCTTTGCTCCTGATGAGAACAGCAGCCTTGCTGTGGGTGGGTTGGCAGGGACTTCGGTGTCCCTCCTGCCTCCTCATTGCTGGGATGTTATATAGACTGTTGTGTGGCTTCTGTTAGTCATGAAAGGGCCCAGACCGTCCCAAATGCTGCTAATCCCCGGGGAAGGAGCCCTTTCAGCTTCTCAGGAACCTCAGCCTGGCTGTGCTCTCTCCTCCGTTCTGTTCTCAGATGACCGGTTTGCAGGAATGTGTCTGGAATGACACTGTAGACAAAGGCCACAGAGCGCAGAATTCCCATTTCTGCCCGTTGTCCAGCCCCCACATCGCTAACCCGCAGAGTCTGAAAGTGGGGAGACCACGAGGCCATGACGTGGTGGGCAGAGAGCCAGACAGGATGAACACTAGCAGCTTTCAGTCTGGCCCCAGCGGGAACGGCACCATCGTCCCTCTCCCCTGTGGGCCTCCAGGGGAAGGGACTGGGCCTGGCTGCACCTGGGGGCGGTGGGGGGATGTCACCGGCTCAACAGAGAAATGCACAGGTGCCCCAGGACCCTGGGCTCCGTCTCCCCGTCTGGACCTTGTTGCCCAGGATTTTCGTTTCTAGACAGGCTCCCCACACTCTTTCTTATCTCGGGCATTCCGTGGCCCAACGCCCAGTCCTGGCGCCCCATCTGTGTCCTGATTGAAGTCCAGTCGTCCTCACCTTCACATCTGTCCCAGGCTGTGGCTTTGAGTTGAGTGCAGGGTGAGTTCGGAGCTGTCGAGAGGGCAGAGGCTGAGGAGAGGCTGCCGACCCAACAGCATGGCTGCGGATCTGTTCTGTCTACTGTTCAGTGCGCACTTACCAACCCCCGGAGCTGAGCTGTGTGTTTTATATGCACGATCTGCTTTTTTCCCCCTTTTATTTCTAATCCTTTCCTGTGTTCTGTCATCTCATTTCAGATTTTCCATTTCCCCGCTCACCTCATTGCTGAGGCTTTCTAATTTTTATTTATGCTGTCCTTTCATAGTTTTTTTTTTTTTTTTTACCTTTTTCAAATTTCTTCCCGCTTGTTGGGAAATATCAGGTAATAGTTTTCATCTGTTTCATGGCCATTTTCTGGCATTTCCTCATTGTCTATAGGGACTTTTTATTCTCTTTTTCTCTTATAATAGTTTGCATGGGATTTGACAAAAATCCTTTTCTGTTCCTCCCATTTGGGGGAGATGAGTTTTCCTAGATGGCCGGTCCAGCTTCCCGACTTTCCGCCTGGCACTTCCGTGGCTGTTTCTAGTGCGGCTCAGGATTTCCCCGCTCCGCCCCTTTTGTGCTCCTCTCCTGCTTTCCCTGGGCCATCTCTTCCACTTGCACCGACTTTCTTCGTTGGGCTCCATTTGGATCCTCCTCTCCTTAGAAGCTCCTCAATACTGGGCTTTGTCCTGGAAAGTTTCGAAGACCTAGGGGCCAGCAGCGCGCTCCAGCAACTGAGACTTCCTGTTGAAAAGCTGCAGCCCGCCCTTGCGAAAACCAGCCCAAGGAAAGCCAGGACTGGAGCGGGTCCTAATAAGATCATTAGCTTTCAAAGAAAAAGAAAAAAAAAATCCTTTGGGCATCCAGGCAAGAAGACCGAGATACTGACGATGGCAACAGCAGAAAACTGCCACAGAAGACAGGGGTGCATATTTAACATACTCAGGGAAAGAAAGGTGAGGCAGACAGCTGGTGTCCAACCAAACTGGGGTCCAGGGGGGGAAGTGGCCCACTTTCTGAAAGGACAAGAACTCGGGGGATTGCCCCCAGTCCCTCTGGAGGAATAGGCTGGATGGGGACAGCAGTGAGGCTCCCCAAGGCACAGCATCCCAAGGAGGGCTTCCCGGCAGCGGTGTCTACCACCGTTTGGCCCAAACAAAACAAAAATCTTCCTTAGATCTGATCCAGCGCCTGGAGTTAGCTACCAGTTTATAAGAGATTCAGAGACCACAAAGGTGCAAACTTCCAGTTGTAAGATAAGTAAGTCCTGGGGACGTGGTGTGCAGCGTGGGGACTGCGGCTAACACTGCTGGGTTGGTGTATAGGGGAGTTGTTAAGAGAGTAGATCCTCAGAGTTCTCATCACCAGGGAAAAACCATTTCTTTTCTTCTTCTTTTTGCATGTCTGTATGAGAGGATGGATGTGAACTAAACTTGGGGTGGTCATCATTTCACGATAAATGGGGTCAGGTCCTTATGCTGCACACTTTAAACTTAACACAGTGCTGGATGTCAATTACGTGTCAATAAAACTGGACGAAAAAGAAAGAAAGAGATCAGAAGATCACATTAAATGACCCCTCAGGGAAGCAGTTAGCAAACTGCAAGGGATTGGGGGGGGGCGGGAGGAAGGAAGAAGAAGAGGAGGAGGAGGAGACTGTAGACTTTTATAAAAAGGTGTAAGAGAGGGGCGCTTGGGTGGCTTAGTGGTTAAGGCTCTGATTGGCTCAGGTCATGATCTCAGGGTTGTGGGATGGCACCCCAAGCCTGGCTCTATATTGGGTGTGGAGCCGGCTTAAGATTCTCTCTCTCTCTCTCTGCGCCTCCCCCCTTTCTCCATCTCTAATAAAAATAAAACAAAAAATTTCAAAAACCCCACAAACTTAAAAAAAAAGAAAAAGGCGTAAGAGACACATCAACCAATTGTAATGTGTGACACTTACTTGGACCCTGGTTCAACCATAGTGTTAAAACCGTGTGAGACACTTGGAGGAATTTTTACCCTGACTAGATATTTAAAGATAATAAGGAGTTTGCTGTATTTGGATATGTGAGGATTGTTATACTGTTCTTTCTACTTTAGTGCATTTGAAATTTTCCATATTGAACAGTGTTTTAAGATTGTTTTTCTTGGCATTATTTATGATTATGAAAACCTGCACACAACAAAGAAATAGTTCAGTAAAGTGTAGAATAGCCCTGGGGGCACCTGGGTGGCTCAGTTGGTTAAGCACCTGCCTTCGGCTCAGGTCGTGATCCCAGGGGTACTGGGATCGAGCCCCACATCGGGCTCCCTGCTCAGCGGGGAGTCTGCTTCTCCCTCTGCCTCTCCCCTCTGGCTTGTGCTCTCTCTCTTGCTCACTCTCTCTCTCTAATAAATAAATAAAATCTTTTTAAAAAAAGAGTATACAATAGCCCTTCGGAGGACGTGTTTCATAATCATTGAAGGTTATGTTTAGAAGGAAGCGTTAATGAAGATTTGCTGGTGTTAACATCTATACACAGAAGCTGTTGACTATGGAAGACTGGCGTACACGTGCCCAGATAAAAGTCTGGGGGGAAATTCAGTTTCTTAAACATGATCCCTCACGCATTCATGGATCACTCGGTGAGTTAGCCAGCCAGTCGCTCAGTAGCTACTAAGAGGCTCCCGTAGCAGAGGAAGCTCTTTCTACTCAAATCCTTTTTTCAAGGTCTCTGAGCAAAGGCCTCGTACACCGCAGGTGAGCGGGCTGTGCTCTATTCTGACCACAAAATACCCTTCCAAGCCCTCGATCCCGTGCCACAGCCCTGCTTTTCCAGCCTCCTTGGGCTCCTCCTGTCTCCTGCACCCTCCCTCTCCATCTGACCAAAGGTCCGGAGCCACTTCTGTTCTGTCTCTACCCTCTCTTCCCCGCTGCTCTTACCGCCGTGCGTGGATTTCAGTCCTGTCATTAGGCTAGTAACTCCCAAGTGTGTATCTGTGCCCCACCCTCCCACCGTCCACCTGACTTCCCTGTTGGGAAAGGCAGTCTCAGGCCTGCAGGCTGTGGAGCCCCATTTGGCCGAATCCTTAACATGAGGTCAAGAGCCCACTCAACCCCCCCGTGCAGGGCTTACCGCTCCTGCGGGGTTCTCGTCCCTGATGCTTCACGAGGGGTCTTTTGCTCTGCTCGCATGTGGATGTCAGTGGCCCTCGGCTTTCAATCTTTCAGACTCCATGGGAAGGGGCTGGAGAGGGGTCCCCCGTGCCCCCCAGGAATTGCTCTGTGTCAGTGGCTAGCCGCCCTATCCGGCCCCCACCCCTGAGGCTGATCTTGCTGTCTCCTCCCTACGTGAGCCAAGTGCTCCATCCAGTGTCTGACCGTGCCGCGTTTTCCTGGGTAACTCCAGGACTGGGATGCCGCGGGCAGTAGTGCCCGGAGTGCTCGCTGGGTTGGGTAACACAGTGTTCTGCTCGACGCCCTCCGTGGGTGGAATTCAGGGTTCTCCGCTAGGATGTCGTACAGATGTTTTAACTTAACGTGGCCCAAATGGAGTTCTGGTTAATGACCCCCACAAGGTTGCTTAAAAACAAACCTACACTCATTGCTCAGTCTTCACTATCTCTATAAATGACACCATGTGCCCCCCAACATTCAAGCGGAGTCGGGGAGCCTTGACTTCTCTTCCACGCAGACAGCCCACATGGGGTCGTGGCAAGTTCTGTCTCTGGGTTTGCTTTCACTCTCCTCTGCCGTCTCTCTCCCCTGGACTTCAGTAGCCCCCACGTGGTTTCCCAGCTCCCTTCCTGTCCCCCCCACCCAGTGCACCTGTCACACAGCAGCAACCCACAGGTCCGATTCACACCTCTCTCCGTACACTTGCTTATTGTGCTGCAACTGCAGTCCTGCCTCCTGCGCGGCCTCCAAGGCTGCACGCGCTGGCCTGGGTGTCCCGCCCCCCGCGCCTGCTCTCACGCTCAGCTCACACCTGCTCCAGGAGCAAGGCTCTGTACTTTCTATGTTTCCCCAAACACGCCAGATTCTTCTCGTCCTTACGGCCTCTGAGCATTGTTTCTCCCTCTTCCTAGGACAGCATCTTTCCCATGCCCCCCCACCCCACCCCACTCATCACGTGACCAGACCCCCTCGACACCCTTCCATGTCTCTGCATCCCCGTGACCGCCTCAGAGAGGCCCTCCCATGTTCCTGCCCCCATCGTACACATTCTCAGCCCCTTCCTAGATATCGTCAAGGCACTGTCCACAACCCCCCATTTCTTCACCTTTCCATTTGCCTATCTGTTTTGCTAGTTTCCACTTTAGCAGGTGAGCCCCCACGAGGCTGGGCTGTATCTCTAAGATTCAGTCTGAGTCGCTAGCATCAGAGCTGATGTTCAATGAAAATTGGTTGAATGAATGAATAAAGGCTTAAAAAAGGGGGGGGGGTGACTGCCAAAAACAATTCTTTTTTCCCAGCATGGGAGTAAGGGAAAAAGTTATTTATTTCTCTCAAGTTCTTTCTTTGGTTACCAATGTTGTCAAAGCAACAAGGCCTGTGGTGATGGTTCTCCCAATGCAGAAAGCTTCAGATCTTAAAAACATGCCCTTCCAAGAAAGAAAGGAGAAAAGGGAAACAATCCAGGGAGCCAAGTGGCTGCTTTCCATTTTGGAGCTCTGGAGCCTACCTCTGCCCACAGGGCTTTTTAATAGCAGGATTGTGTGTCATTTCCTTTTATGCCAAGTTGGGTTCATCACCTTCGTTCTGAGCATCCGGCTGGGGATGGGGTGAGGGGCAATTATTGAAGAGCTGCTACATCTTTCACTGTCACTGACATTTTGGGTCTTGAAACGAATCCCCTGTGATTAAGAAGATTCTTTTCCCTCTGTGGTCACAACACAAGGACCACAAGACTGCGGGTATGGAAAATGAAGCGGATGCATGCGTAGCTAAGATTCTAGGCCACTCTGGGGGGGGGGTGTGGAGGTCACTGGATTGTCGAACCCCCCAGCTCACGTCCTGCTCACACTGTTAGCACTATTACAAGAGGTCACCAACCAGCAGATCGGAGCCCTCCTTCTCCCTTCTGCCAGGCTTGGGTGGCATGCCTTTGAGGCTCTTACTGGAGACAGCATCCATTAGTCAAATAAATTCCTGCTGAGGACAGAAGTGTCAACACTGGCACCATCCACAAACCAGGGAGAAGTCATGTGCCTGGAGCTGACTGGGCCCCTGGGCTGTGATGTTATCAGAGTTGTGTTGTTTTGTTTTGTTTTTTCCATCACCACCACAGGGTGAACTCCCACGCCCCGTTCACACTTAAAGAGAGGATGAATGTCCTTCTGAGATCTCCGTGTGGACTGGCCACTGCCTCGTTCCCTGAGCCAATCTTTCCAGGGTTTAGATAGTGAATGTGGCCCCAGTAGAAGCCCCGGGCGGGCTGCGCCAAGCAGTCCTCAGGCAGGGCGGTCAAGGAAGAAGACAAATGGCTAGGAAGGAGGCTGAGGGGAAGGGGAGACAAAGAACGCACAGCAAATCTGGAATGAGTTCAAGGGCGAGAGTCAGGAAGTGCACCACGTCGGACAACGAGGACGGCTGGGAGACTTGCTGGCCAAGCTTGGCGTTGGTCCTCCAGGAAAAGGCGGCTCTCCACATCTCAGGAAAGGAGACTGCTCCGTGGGGCTGGGTGCCCTGATCTTTGTAAGGGCCAGCCTGGCCTTCCCAAAATGTCCATGCAGGTGGCGGTGAGCATGTGTGGGTAAGTCTCGCCTGGCCAGGGTGGACGCACACTCAGTCAGGACATGGCCCTACTGCTGGCTTGCTGCAGGCCGCATTCTGACTGGTGAGGGCCCAAAGCGTATCACTGCTTCAAAATTGTCAGTATCTTCTCCTTCTGGCAGTGGCAAGATCCAGCAAAGTGGTGTTTCTCAAGATTTAGTTAACATCAGAATCACACTGAAAATGTAGATGGCCAAAGTCTCATCTATAAAGATCTCACCCAACTCAATAGGGTTTTTGAGGCCTCAGAGCCTGCCTTTCACAAGCTTTCTCGGTGACTCCGGAGCAGCTGAAAGTTTGAGAACCACGGCACACAAATCACGATAGGGTAGGACCCTCTGTTCCACGGAGGGGTCCTGCTGCGGGGCGGCAAGGCGCTGATATATACCTAACACGTGCAGGCTCAAGACGGAAGCTGGCAGACATGCCCAGGGTCCTCTGGGGAGGCGTCCTAGTCAGCTGCTAAGATGGAGCTGGGCTGCGGGGAGCATTCTGGGTTCCTACCCTTGTCAAGCCCCTATGCGTTCCTTTGGTCAAGCCATTCCTTGTGACTATGTTCCCAAGCCTCTGATGTTTCTTACACATTTGCCTAAAAATGCATTTTTTCAGCTGTCTTCTCCGATGAATTTTATCTTTTCATTGAAACCACATTGTGCTCACTGTAAATGCACATCACTACTGAGGACAGAATACTTGGACAATACCGGAGCAAGACAGAAAACAGCACATGGGCAAAACGTGCTTCTGCGCACAGTACTGCTGAGGGAGTGGGCTGGGGCAGCCCATCTGAAGAGCAGCATGGGAGTGCTTGGTTCAAAGGAGTGCGCTTGTGGCCAGTTGCCCCCAACTCCAAACTCAGGGAGACAGCCCCGGAGACAAAGAGGGGGGATCAGAAGACCTTGCCGGCATGGTGGAGAGCTGACCACCATTTGGGCGGCCATGACCAGGGGCATGGTCAGGTAAGCCGTAGGGGGCACCCCATGGAGGGTGATGTGGTCAAGGGAGCACCTGAGGGCAGCGAGAAAGAAATCAACTGGGGCCCATAACTCAACCTGTAAGTTAAGCATACAGACACCCTAGGCAATGACCATGAGATGCCATTGTGTTCCCACCTCCGCTGCCATAGTTTGTTACCTATAAGGTGCTTACCCTGGATGGAGATTTTTCAGGGTCAAGGGTAAATCCAGATACTGGCATTTCCCTGGGCGTGTTTGCCAGTTACCTGGCTCGTATTTCTAGGCTGGTTCCCAGCTAGGTCTGAGAGCTGGTCCCTGCAATCAACCTTCAAACCATTGTTTCTCCTAGGAGATGGGAAATGGAAGTCTAAATCCATGAATGTGGTTCTGGCTGCCCGCTCTCCGCACGTCAATCCACACAATCTGTCTTTAGAGATGATACATTTCCCTTTTCCTTTTCTTTTCTTTCTTTCTTTTTTTTTTTTTAATTAGAGAGAGAGAGGAGGGGAGAGGGGCAGAGGAAGAGGGAGAGAGAGAATCTTGAGCAGGCTCCATGCTCAGCACAGAGCCTGACTCAGGGCTCCATCTCACAACCCTGAAATCGTGACCTGAGCCGAAATCAAGAGTCGGACACTTAACCGACTAAGCTACCCAGGCGCCCCGAGATGAGATATTTTCTAATGTTCCATTACGTTTTCAAGTTCTCTATGCATTCAAATCCTGCTCTTGGCAACATATTTATATAACATTTGCATTTCCCTTTCAACTCTTGGGTTAAAATCATGAACGTTCTGCCCCAGCAGACGTCCTCTGGGCCCTGCTCTAAAAATGACTGGTACCCACGACTTTCTGACCATAGACGTCTGAAAAGCCTCTTCTGCTACAGAATGCTATGTCTGATTTTCCTCTACATCAAGAAAGTACTGCTCTCGAGCTGAGAAGAGAAACCTTTTTAGGCCCACTTCCTACCCCAGTGGTCACTCCTGGACCCTGTTTACACCAAGTCCCAAAGCAGACACAAAAGACGCCTGGGAATTTCCTTAACCCTACGGGTCATCAACAGCCTTGGAAGCTGCAGCCCCAGAACATCGGTAAGAGCCCGTCACCTGCGTCCGGAGCAGAGTGAGGCATTGAGGAGCACAGACTCTGGGGTCAGAGTGTCTGGGAGTGAATCAACTTAGCCTGCTCCCCAGCTGGGTGGGCTGGGGCAAGTTCCTCCATCTTTCCATGCCTTGATTTCCCCAAACGCAAAACAAGACTGAATTGGTGAGAGGGTTTGGGAGAGCCCCTGCAGGCCAGCCCAGGCCTGGCCCGGAGGTGAGTCATCGGGCATGTGGCCACTATTCTGCAGCTGAGGAATGGTGGAGGAATCTGACAGAAAGTGTCCAGCGAATGACCCTTTCTATCCAGCAGACTCCTGCTGGGCTGCGACAGGTCCAGCCCAGGGAGACGAGAAGGAGGGTCTGTACCTTTACAGTAGGGCTGCTCCCCCGTCCAGGTGCCGTTGGGAAGACACACCACGCTGCTGGGTCCAAGCAGCTGGAACCCAGGGTTGCAGGTAAAATGGACTTCATGATCCACTAAGTACTTGCTTCCAAACTTCCTGCCGTCCGGGGGGGCACTCAGAGCAGGACAGGACACTGTAAGGACAAAACGAAGGACCATGGTCACTTAACATCTCTCTCTGTTACAAGACTTCTCATCTCTAAGTGCTCCTGTGATGAGTGCCTCCTCCAGGCCATGCACCGGGCTGGACATCGAATCCTCAAAGCACTCCGGGACATGGGGGATACGTGCCCCCTAGTGAAAGCTGAGCCGGCGCCTCAGAGACATGGAGGGCACAAGGCGTGGCAGCATGGGAGGGTCAGATCCTGGACCCACCCCCCCAGGTGCAGCTGGCCCACCCACTCCCACCTCCCAGGAGCTCTAGCCTGTCTGGGTTTCTTAGGCCTTCTGAACAGGCCAGAGTCAGGCCCACTTCTAGGCCTTGACTTTTGCTCTTTTCTTGGCCTGGAATGTTCTTTCCCCAGAACATCCCCTCTCTGGCTCCTTCTCTCTACAGGTCTCAATCGAATGCTGCCACCTCGCTTAGTTCAAACCTCCCCAGGCACTCTCTACCCCTTGAGCTCACTTTGCTTTCTTCTTAGCATGTGTAATTATTGGAGGTGTCTTCTTGAGATATTTGTTTCCATATCGGTTGTCAGTGTTCTCCCTCCAAATGCAGCTCGAGAGGGCAGGGGCTTCACCTGGCCTCACATACCTGATGTGGCCCCAGCACCAGCCCAGTGCCTGGCACACAGTGAGTGCCCAATAAATAATTCTTGAACAAATGAAAAATTTTTATTGAGGGGCTTACCATGTATCAGGCACTATATTAGGCACTTAGGATAATTTGTGAACAAAACAGACAAAACCCAGATCTCAGGAAGCCCCCTTCTTTTTCTTAAAATTAATTAATTATTTATTTATTTTTATGTAAAGTTCGATGATTCATTAGTTGCGTATAAAGCCCCCTTCTAACAGGGACGCCCACCAATAACCAAGATCCACAAGCAGATGGCAGAGGGTGCTAAGAAGTGAGAAGTGTCATGCAGAAGATAAGGTAGGGAGTAATGTAGGGGATGCCAGGGGAGGGGGCCAATTTTGAGTGTGGTGGTCAGGGTAGGCCTCATGGGGGCAGAGTTGAAGAAATGAAGGCCAAAGCATGCAGATATCTGGGAAGGACAGAGGGAACAAGCTGGTGCAAAGGCCCTGTGGTGGGAGTGTGCCTGGCAGGTGTGAGGAATGTCAAGGGGAGCACAGTGGCTGCAGTAGAGTGGACTAGCGGGAAAGCAGTTGGGGGTGAGGTTAGAGAGGCATCAGGGAGCCAGAGAGTTTGCGCCGAGGCATGAAGTGGCCGACTTCCATGGTGATAGCAGCAGCTGGCAGCAGCCTGAGTGTGAAGTGTCAGGTGTGAGGCAGGGAGGAGAGGAGGCAGAAGCCGGAGATGAATGTGGTGTGGACCAGGGCGGGAGTTGGGAGCAGAGATGGGCGGCTTAAACGCTGGCCGTGCCATGAAGGCAGAACCAAGAGGATTTCCTGCAGGTGTGCTCCGGGCTGCGGGGAGACGGAGAGGCTCCCCACTCCTCCTCTACCTGCGGCTGGCTGCCTCCCACGGCCAGCACTAGTTGAGTCAAAGTCCCGAAGGTGGGACAGGTTGGATTTGGATTTTGTTTAGTTGGAAATTCAGAGGCACTTCTAAAATGCTTTTTTTTTTTTTTTTTAAGATTTTATTATTTTTTGAGAGAGAGAGAGCACAGGTGAGAGAGAAAGCATGAGTGGGCGGGGTGGGGGGAGAGGAGCAGAGGGAAAGAGAGAAGCAGACTCCCCTCTGAGCAGGGATCCCGATGCAGGGTTCAATCCCAGCACCCCGGGATCATGACCTGAGCTGAAGGCAGACGCTTAACCGACTGAGCCACCCAGGTGCCCCTAAAATGCTTTAAAGTAAGCTCCAAGTGTCATTTGTGAAAACGCTCTTTGGGTTTTAGACAGATGGGAAAGCGGTGTTGCTTCAGCTGTGACAGCTGCCGCGAGTGACAGAGACTCACTTGGCGTCTACCACGACGGGAACATCGGCGCACATGGTGATCAGGAGGCTCCCTGGACCCTGACGGGCCTCCCTGTCCCAGCAGGCGGCAGGCAGGCCCCCGCGGCTCTGCCCACGTATCCCACCCGCGTCCTGCACGGAGCAGCCACGGCAGGTTGGCCTGGGAGGACGGGCACAAGCTGGCCCCTCTGAGTACTCGCAGTGCCCTCTGGTTACCGGGGGACCCTTGCTACGCCCTTTTCCTCTAGTAAACGTTCGATGTGGGGCCCAGTGGTAATCACTTTGTGAGATGGCAGCGACAGTGAGCGCACATCCCCGTGCGTGGCCGCTCCCAGGCTGCAGCCTCAGTCCCTGCAAACAAACGTCTTTATAGCTCTTTTAAAATACCAACTACTTCAGTGTGCTGAAACGGATTTCAGATGCTTTGGGGGGAAAGGAGTAGGGTTTCTTTGGGGATGAGAAATCTTTAAAATCTTCCAAGCAGAAATTCTACCTGCTAGAGCAACTCACAGGCGAATCGTACTTGAGTAAATACGACAGCATCTGGCACACGGCAGGTGCTCAGCGAGTGTTAGTGGAATTAAGAAATGGTACAGATCAATGACAAATCAGTTTGTAGCCACTTCTCAGACGGGAGCCACAGGCCTCTGTCCAGTGGAAGGACGTGCCCCTTGGCTAATTCACGATGAGCACGACGTGGTGAGGCGCCCGGGCCACGGGGAAGCTCCCCGCACCCTCGGGAATGAAATCACCGTGTAAGACAAGAGCTCAGCAGTGAAGCAATCGTAGAGCTTCAGGAACATGAATGGAATGAGGCTGCCTGGGTAAGCCCTGATGCCGATCGGGTGTGATGTTCCCCAGAGAGAAAGGCTGGGAAAATAGGAGGGTGATTCCTAGAAGCCAGAAAGGGGAAGGCCAAGAATTCTCCAGGACTAGAAATTATTCTTCCTGACTCCCAGGAAATGCCTTTAAAAAAAAAAAAAAAAGTAAATGATCATTTCCCTACAACCTGCAAGCTTCTGGCTCCTCCAGGTACAGCCCCCCCCCCAGCCCTGGCCGCGCAGTGGGGATCCTGACAGCTGCTTGCCTCTGTGTCCAACACGTGGGAGAGACAGATGCACTGTGACAATATCTAAAAAGAGAATTGGCCACTTTAAAAAATCCCGTATGGTTCAAGGAAGAAAGACCCTGAATCTGGCACTAAGAGGACCAGTAATGGAACAGGAGCTACCTGTCTGTTCTAGCGACAGAGGCCTCCGTTTTATGAACAATCGCTTGCAGGTTCTTCTTGGAAGCTCCCCGGGACCATAGGAGCTGTGATCCTGGAAAAGCAGAAAGGCTCCCTGCAGTTGAGCCTCTTAGCAGGAAAAAAAAATTCAGATCTAATACGTAGTACTGCTAACTCACTTCTTTGGCCTCGGTTTCCCCATCTGCGGCACAAAGGAAGGATGCCCTGCCCGCCTCTCGGAGTCTGGCTGTGGTGAGCCCACCTGAAGGCTGGGGCCTCACGGCGCCTTGGAAAGGGTGAGGACTTTGGCGGGCAGGTCTAGCTCTGCTCCGGTGGAGCCAAGGAGAACAGCCGCCGACTCGGTGCTGGTGGGACTCCGGATCGGCTACCACACTCTCTGAAGAGGTAGGAAAACCAGCGCCTTCCCCGGGAAACTTCATCTCACACAACAACGAGGGCCCTCGATAAATGTGTCTGAAGTGAGTAAATGACGTCAGACATTCCCGAGGTTCATGACTTCGCACATACGTGGTGACGGCCTCCCTGACCCGTGTCACCCTGAGGAGAGGCCACCTGGAGGCCAGGTGGAAGAAATCCAGTCACCCTTCCAATGGCCCCACAGTGAAAGCTGTGACTGCGACCACCAGGAAAATGCCCGGTGTCTGTCATAGTCCCACCCTCTGGGGAGGGAGTCTGGGGGACCCACTGGAACCTCACTGAACGGGAATTGCCCTCAGCACCCCCACCCCCATCCCCACCACCACTGGGGGACTCATGTCAGAGGACTAACTGTCATGCCTGAGAAAGTGACGCCAGTATTGTTTCATGGGCTATAGCAGGCATGACACACTGGTGTGGACGATGGTGCAGGGGCGGTTGTGTGTGTGTTCGGCTGGGGGTGGGGGCTGGGGGGGGTGCGGAACTCTCTGTGCTTTCCATTCAGTTTTGCCGTGAACTTAAAAGTGCTAGAAAAAAATTGTCTATAAAAAAAAAAAAAGAAAAGAAAAGAAAGGATGCCTGGGTGGCTCAGTTGGTTAAGTGTCTGCCTTCGGCTCAGGTCATGATCCCAGGGTTCTGAGATCGAGTTCCACATCAGGCTCCCTGCTCAGCAAGGAGTCTGCTTCTCCCTCTGCCTCTTCCCCCGCTCATCCTCTCTCTCTCTCTCTTTGACAAATAAATAAAGTCTTTTTAAAAAATTAAAAAATAAAATTAAAAAAAAAAGGAACCAACTGGGGTCTATCTGGGTGGGGACAGGGAAGGGGAAAGCAGAGCACGCTTTCAGAGCCGTGCCTTTCCACAATTCTGCAAGGATGATATGTGGACAAGAGTTATCAAGCCTAGAACGAACAGGTCTGAAAGGAAGCGGGTGACAGTCAGATGTGGGAGAGGAGAAGCAGCAGATGCTTCTTTGACATCCTCACTGCGTGCTCCCTGCCGGCCGGGGCTGACAGATGGGCCCGGCCGGGCAGCGAGGCAGGGAAAGGCCTAGGGATCTGCCTCCGGACAGAGGGAGGCGTGGGCAGGTGGGGGTGCGGGGAGAACGCACGGGGGAAGGGCCTGCGTGACGTGCGGGCCCAGCGGCGCAGATGCGGGACCCACCTGGGGGGGCGTCTGCGCCCACTCTGTTCACCGAGCTGTGCAGCGCCGCCAGCCGGCTCTTCATGCTGCGGATGCCCTCGGCGAAGCGGGTCTCCTGGCCCTTCAGCACCTGCTGCAGCTGGCGGATGGCCGTGAGGAGCTGCTGCTTGTTCAGACAGTTCTGCGGGGAGAAAGGGTCACTAGCACCACCGCTGTGGGGGCTTCGGTGCCACACGCCCGCTCGCAGCTTCCGGAAGCCACCCAGGCCCCTGGGCCCCCGATGCCCCCGCGGCTCACGGAGCGG